>NC_091304.1:47858292-47923292 GCF_038502225.1 Cherax quadricarinatus
GGTTACTCTAATTCCTATTTTAAAGCATAAAACAAAATACCAATAGAATTTATTCAAATATGCAATGAACAACTTATTCGGTGGAAAAAAAATAGCGAAATAAGATTTCTATATAAAATACTAAATTTAAGTATCTGAATTCCTTAAAAAAAAATTAGTCATCTTGTAAGCTATATGTAATTTATATGCTTTATCAAGCCGTTACGCCTTGATAAAGTTCCTGGAGAGCGAAACGTTGCCACAACAAAATGCCACATTAGTTGCATTTGTGTCTTCTTACTTAACATTTACTTTACAGTTTCTTACATATGTATATACGACTTCTGACTTGTTTGAATTTCAGAACACCAGTTTAGAACACTGACAAGTTGAAGAGTGAGACACTTGTGCAACATTTGGGAACCTTTATTGTGGACACGTTTCATCAGCCAGTGGCTTCTTCAGTCCAATGCAGAGAAGGATGGAATTTGAGGAGTTTGAGGTTATCAGTCCCTTCATATAATGGCTCTTAACTCCCTTATTTTTGCGCCTCACTTCTAATTATGCTACACACCATATTAGACAAAATTTACTCTCCACCTAACACGGTATTCCATTTACTTTGTGTTAGCCTTCCGAAGAAAACTGAGTCGAATCACCTATAGATTGAACTCTATGAAGTTTAGGAAATGTATAAAAGGGCAACGTTATCGGGTTTTCCACGTTCCTTTGCATGTTGTCCGTATATTTAAATATTCAGTCACTAGAAGAGTTCATGCATAAGGGAGATATGCGGGTATCATTACTAACAGAACGGGACACCTTAAGTCCAGTTCACGATAGAAGCAAGGCCCAATAAATACAGTATTTGGAAATATAAACACTTAAGCAGTATAATGTGATCCTTTATTGACAACGTTTCGCCCACACAGTGGTCTTTATCAAGTCACGAACAGATCTGAGTAAAAGGTACGCGAGTATTTATAGGATGACGTCAGGTGGAGGATGGAAATATAAACACATATGCAGTATAATGTGATCCTTTATTGACTACGTTTCGCCCACACAGTGGGCTTTTTCAAGTCATAAACAGAACTACCTGGGGTGGAAGGAACGCGAGTATTTATAGTCAGGTTCAGAATGCTGAGGTCAGGTGGAGAATGCTGCATCTGATGATGTACCTAGGTGGAGGATGCTGCATGTGACAGTCGTCCGAGGAAGGTGATAGAGTCTATCACTCATGTACCTTTTACTCAGGTAGATCTGTTTGTGACTTGATAAAGTCAACTGTGTGGGCGAAACGTTGTCAATAAAGGATCACATTATACTGCTTCTGTGTTTATATTTCCATTGTGTCGGTATTTTATTCCATTTATTCCCACAAATGCAATATTTCTTCAAGCAGAATAGAATGGAATCCAAGAGGAGGCAGAGAGAGAGAGAGAGAGAGAGAGAGTGTGTGTGTGTGTGTGTGTGTGTGTGTGTGTGTGTGTGTGTGTGTGCTACAAACACAGAAACTTGAAAATATTCGCAGTACAACTACTGAAAACGGAACACAACGAGCATGTATATCTCTGCTTCCGTAACTACAAATAGGTAATGACAAATAGGTAGTCTGACACTGGCGTTGACGTCTAGTTCCACTTGACCGACCAGGCTGTTGCTTTGCATAAAAGACCAGAGTTAATTCGAGGATTTGCAAACACTTCCTATTTTAGAATTACGGACTCTGTCCTCCTTGCATGTTTACGTACTGATCCTTTCCACCACCTATTCTTCCCCTCCCAGACAATCTCTTATTCCATCATCCCCCATCCTCCGAGTAGCCATCCTTTCCACAACCCCCTCACGCCTCGTTTCCGTTTCAATTCCCCTTCGCTTATCCCCTCTTAACCCAACCATACCACAAGTGGGGTTAGAACCCGCGATCACAGAGTTATAAAACTCCAGACCGACGCGTTTGCCACTGGGCCACCTGGCTACTATTTCGTGAGTCGAGTTACCCTTTCTTCCCATTTCTTCACCCGTCCCTTATTTCCTTCATCCCTCCCTCCCATTCCCTCATCCCTCTCCCTCTTATCCCTCTCTTTTCCTACTCCCTTCCTCCCTTCCCACTAATATCTATATAACATTTTCATTAATATTCTTTTTCTATTAAGTGTAAAACCGAGTCTCATAACTGCTGTGTGGAGTGACTTCATCTGTGTGGAGTGTGACTTCATCTGTGTGGAGTGTGACTTCATCTGTGTGGAGTGTGACTTTATCTGTGTGGAGTGTGACTTTATCTGTGTGGAGTGTGACTTCATCTGTGTGGAGTGTGACTTCATCTGTGTGGAGTGTGACTTTATCTGTGTGGAGTGTGACTTTATCTGTGTGGAGTGTGACTTTATCTGTGTGGAGTGTGACTTTATCTGTGTGGAGTGTGACTTTATCTGTGTGGAGTGTGACTTCATCTGTGTGGAGTGTAACTTTATCTGTGTGGAAAATAACTTTATCTGTGTGGAGTGTAACTTTATCTGTGTGGAGTGTAACTTTATCTGTGTGAATAACTTTATCTGTGTGGAGTGTAACTTTATCTGTGTGGAGTGTAACTTTATCTGTGTGAAGTGTAACTTTATCTGTGTGGAATATAACTTTATCTGTGTGGAGTGTAACTTTATCTGTGTGGAGTGTAACTTTATCTGTGTGAAGTGTAACTTTATCTGTGTGGAATATAACTTTATCTGTGTGGAGTATAACTTTATCTGTGTGGAGTGTAACTTTATCTGTGTGGAGTGTAACTTTATCTGTGTGGAGTGTAACTTTATCTGTGTGAAGTGCAACTTTATCTGTGTGGAGTGCAACTTTATCTGTGTGAAGTGCAACTTTATCTGTGTGGAGTGCAACTTTATCTGTGTGGAGTGCAACTTTATCTGTGTGGAGTGTAACTTTATCTGTGTGGAGTGTAACTTTATCTGTGTGAAGTGTAACTTTATCTGTGTGGAATATAACTTTATCTGTGTGGAGTATAACTTTATCTGTGTGGAGTGTAACTTTATCTGTGTGGAGTGTAACTTTATCTGTGTGGAGTGTAACTTTATCTGTGTGGAGTGTAACTTTATCTGTGTGGAGTGTAAGTTTATCTGTGTAAAGTGTAACTTTATCTGTGTGGAGTATAACTTTATCTGTGTGGAGTGTAACTTTATCTGTGTGGAGTATAACTTTATCTGTGTGGAGTATAACTTTATCTGTGTGGAGTGTAACTTTATCTGTGTGGAGTGTAACTTTATCTGTGTGGAATATAACTTTATCTGTGTGGAGTGTAACTTTATCTGTGTGAATAACTTTATCTGTGTGGAGTGTAACTTTATCTGTGTGGAGTGTAACTTTATCTGTGTGGAGTGTAACTTTATCTGTGTGGAGTGCAACTTTATCTGTGTGGAGTGTAACTTTATCTGTGTGGAGTGCAACTTTATCTGTGTGGAGTGTAACTTTATCTGTGTGGAGTGCAACTTTATCTGTGTGGAGTGCAACTTTATCTGTGTGGAGTGCAACTTTATCTGTGTGAAGTGTAACTTTATCTGTGTGGAATATAACTTTATCTGTGTGGAGTATAACTTTATCTGTGTGGAGTGTAACTTTATCTGTGTGGAGTGTAAGTTTATCTGTGTAAAGTGTAACTTTATCTGTGTGGAGTGTAACTTTATCTGTGTGGAATATAACTTTATCTGTGTGGAGTGTAACTTTATCTGTGTGAATAACTTTATCTGTGTGGAGTGTAACTTTATCTGTGTGGAGTGTAACTTTATCTGTGTGGAGTGTAACTTTATCTGTGTGGAGTGTAACTTTATCTGTGTGGAGTGTAACTTTATCTGTGTGGAGTGCAACTTTATCTGTGTGGAGTGTAACTTTATCTGTGTGGAGTGTAACTTTATCTGTGTGGAGTGCAACTTTATCTGTGTGGAGTGTAACTTTATCTGTGTGGAGTGCAACTTTATCTGTGTGGAGTGCAACTTTATCTGTGTGGAGTGTAACTTTATCTGTGTGGAGTGCAACTTTATCTGTGTGGAGTGCAACTTTATCTGTGTGAAGTGCAACTTTATCTGTGTGAAGTGTAACTTTATCTGTGTGGAGTGCAACTTTATCTGTGTGGAGTGCAACTTTATCTGTGTGGAGTGCAACTTTATCTGTGTGGAGTGCAACTTTATCTGTGTGGAGTGTAACTTTATCTGTGTGGAGTGCAACTTTATCTGTGTGGAGTGCAACTTTATCTGTGTGGAGTGCAACTTTATCTGTGTGGAGTGTAACTTTATCTGTGTGGAGTGTAACTTTATCTGTGTGGAGTGCAACTTTATCTGTGTGGAGTGTAACTTTATCTGTGTGGAGTGCAACTTTATCTGTGTGGAGTGCAACTTTATCTGTGTGGAGTGTAACTTTATCTGTGTGGAGTGCAACTTTATCTGTGTGGAGTGTAACTTTATCTGTGTGGAGTGTAACTTTATCTGTGTGGAGTGCAACTTTATCTGTGTGGAGTGCAACTTTATCTGTGTGGAGTGTAACTTTATCTGTGTGGAGTGCAACTTTATCTGTGTGGAGTGTAACTTTATCTGTGTGGAGTGTAACTTTATCTGTGTGAAGTGTAACTTTATCTGTGTGGAGTGTAACTTTATCTGTGTGAAGTGTAACTTTATCTGTGTGGAGTGTAACTTTATCTGTGTGGAGTGTAACTTTATCTGTGTGGAGTGTAACTTTATCTGTGTGGAGTGCAACTTTATCTGTGTGGAGTGCAACTTTATCTGTGTGGAGTGCAACTTTATCTGTGTGGAGTGTAACTTTATCTGTGTGGAGTGCAACTTTATCTGTGTGGAGTGCAACTTTATCTGTGTGAAGTGTAACTTTATCTGTGTGGAGTGTAACTTTATCTGTGTGGAGTGCAACTTTATCTGTGTGGAGTGCAACTTTATCTGTGTGGAGTGTAACTTTATCTGTGTGGAGTGCAACTTTATCTGTGTGGAGTGCAACTTTATCTGTGTGAAGTGTAACTTTATCTGTGTGGAGTGTAACTTTATCTGTGTGGAGTGCAACTTTATCTGTGTGGAGTGCAACTTTATCTGTGTGGAGTGTAACTTTATCTGTGTGGAGTGTAACTTTATCTGTGTGGAGTGTAACTTTATCTGTGTGGAGTGTAACTTTTATCTGTGTGGAGTGTAACTTTATCTGTGTGGAGTGCAACTTTATCTGTGTGGAGTGCAACTTTATCTGTGTGGAGTGCAACTTTATCTGTGTGGAGTGCAACTTTATCTGTGTGTAGTGCAACTTCCATATCTCATAAGGAATCTGATGAACTTTTTACATAAAACGGGGTGGATAAATGAAGGAAGAAATGAAAAGCAGACCGAGGAGAGGAGGAGATGATACTGGATGATTAAAGAGGTAGGAGGAAGGTGAATGGTGAGTGAGGTAGATTGTTCTGTTTAACATTACGCAACACTTGATTGCCACCAGCAGGAACTGGAGTTTCTTACAAGTCCGGGGCGTTATCTTATACATGATAGATAACTCCAGTACCTGCTGGAATATCATAACACATTCTTACCTGAATGCGACCCCACAGTAGTCGGCTAACACACAGGTACTTTTATGGTAAAGTGATAACATGGGTGTAAGAAATCTTGCACAAATGTTTCTTTATACCAGGGAATCGAACCCTGGAGCTTGCGATTGAGAGTCACTCTCATCGGTGTGCAACCCGGCGCCTTCGCGTGAAAGATGAAGTAGACGGAGGACAGAGAAGATGAACATTTGTGCTCTGTATTATAAGATAAAGAAGTGTTCACCTCCTAGTTCCAGTGAACACCTCTACGTGGTGTTCGAGATTTAGTGTTCACAGATGTAGATGGCTGGTAGTAGTTGTATTTAGATGAACCCCCTGACGAGGTTTCTAAGGTAGAATATGACAGATGTCAGTTTTTTCCCGTACAGCAAACTGGTTCCAACACCATCAACTGTTCAATTTTCCTTTGTTCCTTCACAGACTGGTTCTGGAGACAGTCTAAAACTGGGAAATGTTTTCCTTTGCACTTGCTGGGTTAATGTTCTCTCTTTTTCTTTTTTTTTTAGCTCCTCGTAGATATTTTCATTTGCTAATGGTAAACTTTGTCACTTTTGATAAGCGTTTTTCAATTACTCTTGATAAACGTTCATTAACTTACTCTCGTTAAACATTTTTCATTTAACATTTGTTTCCGATGATTTTGCTATTGGTAAATGGCATTAGCAGACGAACTCTGGGTACAGGTTTAAGGAAAATAGTTTGCAGTTGTCTTCGTTATTGCTGCCATCAGGTGGTATCAGGTGATTGCTATGACACCTGAGTGGACAGGTGAAGTAGACTAGGCAGGGAACTGTTTACCCTCGGCCAATACATTAGACGAGTTTCTTCAGCACTATAGGAAACATACACGAGGTAGTCTTATAAGCTCAGGTTAATAGAATTCGTGCGAGTACATGGAAGAAGCAGACACATAAGAATGTAAGAAAGAAGGAACACTGCAGCAGTCCTACTGACCCATGCGAGGTAGGTCCATGTCACCCACCGGCTTAGACCAATGACCTACCTAGTCAGGTCACATCCGCTTAAGGAAGGGGCACGACATCGCACCCACTGGCACAAGCTAATCAGGTTCAACTCACACCCACACACACTCATGCATTTATCCATCCTCTTTTTAAAACTACGCAACGTTTTAGCTTCTATGGCGGTACTCGGGAGTTTGGTCCACTCATCGACAACTCTGTTACCAAACCAGTGCTTTCCTATATCCTTCCTGGATCTGAATTTTTCCAATTTAAAGCCATTGCTGCGAGTCCTGTCTAGACTAGATATTTTTAGCACGCTATTTGCATCCCCTTTATTCATTCCTATTTTCCATTTATACGCCTCAATCATATCCTCCCTAATTCTACGTCTTTCTAGAGAGTGCAGATTCAGGGCCCTCAGTCTATCCTCATAGGGAAGATTTCTGATACATGGGATCAACTTTGTCATCCTCCTTTGTACGTTTTCCAGTGCATCTATATCCATTCTGTAATACGGTGACCAAAACTGCACAGCACATCGAGGCTGACTGCTGAGAATACTAGCTATATTCTAGCTACGTCGGATTCTCATTAGCTAGCTGAAATGTGTAAAACAATTCTAGAAGATTGCTTCCATTAAATGAATTATATATATATATATATATAGTATATATATATATATATATATAGTATATATATATATATATATATATATATATATATATATATATATATATATATATATATATATATATATATTATATATATAGTATATATAGATATATAGATCTTAATATTACGGATTGCGAAAAAGATTTAGGAGTTCTGGTTAGCAGTAATCTGAAACCAAGACAACAGTGCATAAGTGTTCGCAATAAAGCTAATAGAATCCTTGGCTTCATATCAAGAAGCATAAATAATAGGAGTCCTCAGGTTGTTCTTCAACTCTATACATCCTTGGTTAGGCCTCATTTAGATTATGCTGCACAGTTTTGGTCACCGTATTACAGAATGGATATAAATTCTCTGGAAAATGTACAAAGGAGGATGACAAAGATGATCCCATGTATCAGAAACCTTCCCTATGAGGATAGACTAAGGGCCCTGAATCTGCACTCTCTAGAAAGACGTAGAATTAGGGGGGATATGATTGAGGTGTATAAATGGAAGACAGGAATAAATAAAGGGGATGTAAATAGTGTGCTGAAAATATCTAGCCTAGACAGGACTCGCAGCAATGGTTTTAAGTTGGAAAAATTCAGATTCAGGAAGGATATAGGAAAGTACTGGTTTGGTAATAGAGTTGTGGATGAGTGGAACAAACTCCCAAGTACCGTTATAGAGGCCAGAACGTTGTGTAGCTTTAAAAATAGGTTGGATAAATACATGAGTAGATGTGGGTGGGTGTGAGTTAGACCTGATAGCTTGTGCTAACAGGTCGGTTGCCGTGTTCCTCCCTTAAGTCAATGTGACCTGACCTGACTAGGTTGGGTGCATTGGCTTAAGCCGGTAGGAGACTTGGACCTGCCTCGCATGGGCCAGTAGGCCTTCTGCAGTGTTCCTTCGTTCTTATGTTCTTATGTTCTTATATATATATATATATATATATATATATATATATATATATATATATATGTCGTGCCGAATATGTAAAACTGGTCAATTAGCAAGAACTCATTAAAAATTAAGTCCTTTCTGAAATTTTCTTTTATACGTTTAAAGATATATTTTTTTCACTAATGTTAATGTAAAAATTTTTAATTTTGCAACTAAAGAATCTTAGAAAACTTACCTAACCTTATTATAACAAGAACAATTTATTTTAGCCAAACCCAACTAAATATATTTTAGATTTGTTTACAGTAATTTAATACTAAACAAACACTTTGAAATATATTTTTTCGTTAGGTTCAGAATGATTTTGGCGAAATTATTGCATACACAAATTTTCACTTGTCTTATATGGCAAGATGAGAGTTGCTATTTAAGCCAAGATCACAAGTTCTGCCTATTCGACACGACATATATATATATATATATATATATATATATATATATATATATATATATATATATATATATAATGTCGTGCCGAATAGGCAGAATTTGCGATCTTGGCTTAAATAGCAACGTTCATTTTGCCATATAGGACAAGTGAAAATTTGTGTATGCAATAATTTCGCCAAAATCATTCTGAACCTAAGGAAAAAAATATGTTTAATTGTGTTTGTTTAATATTAAATTATTGTAAACATATTTAAAATATATTTAGTTGGGTTAGGAAGAAATAAATTGCTCTTCTAATAATAAGGTTAGGTAAGTTTTCTAAGATTCTTTTGGTGCAAAATTAAAATTTTTTACATTAACATTAATGAAAAAAATATATCTTTAAACGTACAAGAGAAAATTTCAGAAAGGACTTAATTTTAAATGAGTTCTTGCTAATTGACCAGTTTTACGTATTCGGCACGACATAGATATATATATATATATATATATATATATATATATATATATATATATATATATATATATATATATATATATATATATATATATATATATATATATATATATAAAATTGGTTATATTTAGGAATTCTAAAATCCTGAGTTTTCTTCTAAAAACGAATTATATAAAATATTTCGACAATGAGTTTTCTGTATCATCCCTAAAGCCAGCGCGATTAGTATGACTTGAGCACCTCTAACCCACCATCTCGCCTGCCCCCCCACACCCAGCTAACAAACTGTGACAAACTGCGACCTTTGACTCAGGCGACAGAGGACAGACATTAGCCTAAGACGTGATAAGACGTCTGGCTCCTTACTGCGTCCCAGAAAGGAACACACGGATGTAATATTGCCCTATAAACTCCACAACATATGCGACCTCTGTTGTTTGTTTTGCTGTGCTCGAGCAAAAGCTCGCGCTCCTGTCCCTCTGCTTTCCGGACTCACATGGCATTATATGATTTGCTTAAGCCCTGATATCAAGAAATAAACTTGTCCACTGTTACTTAAGTGATTTATATATCTATTTTACATTTTTTTTCTAAGCCTTTGTAACTTCCGCGGCTTGCACAGTTATTTTAGATATATCTGAAGCTTGAAGACTGCCGTGCAGCGATGCCTGGCTTTAACGGGTCGAAGTTTTGAACAATACGAGTGAAGCAGTGAGCCGTGGCGTCTCGTAATTTATTCCGTGAAAACCACTAGTCCTCGGAACCAGACTAACCACCACTTTTTGTGTCTTTTCCACCGGTACACATTGAAAGCTTAACACCTCGAGGAAAGGCTGGACGACTGGAATGAAAGAGGACAGACAGGGAGAGACTACTGCAAACTGGTATTGTGTCTATGAGAAACACGGCTAATGGGAGTCCTGTCTACTGAACGGGAGATAGATCTTTACCATCGAGTTATTGCCCAGTCGGCATGACAACAGTAGAGAGCTAATTATATTAGAATCAGTAATAGGTACCATTAGATGCTTCTTTGACGAGCATAGTGAAAATTTATAGGCTTTTCAATGAAACCTTTTGGGGGAAAAAACAAAAAATAAGATTTCAGTGAGGCTTTTGACAGAATACGACACAGAAGACTGTTAAAGTGGCAGCACATGACTTTGGAGGGAAAGATCTTTCGTGAATCATGACATGACTGATTAATAGGCAGACATTTTTGCGCGCGCGCACACACACACACACACACACACACACACACACACACACACACACACACACACATACACACACACATACACACATACAAACACACACGCTGTGGCACCAGCTGGTGCCACCACACTACCATACTCTGAAAAACTTACCCTATTTATCCTGTTGCTGCCTTGCAACATTGCATAGCTCCTGATGACGCACTGAGAAGTGTGAAAGTACTTGAGCTGAAGAGCTCCACCCCCTGTGGCTTGTCTTGCATTGTTAAGATCCCCTGTCTCAGATTGTTATGCATATATAATCTGCTGCTGCTGCTGCTGATTCTGCTGCTGTTTTCCTTCCCCACTTTTAATATTCTTTCTCCAGCTGGTATTTCTCAGCTTACTAATATTGCTCCCAGTTTTTTAATCTGGAAAGCACTAAACACGCTGGGGTCACGTAACGCCTGGGGAATGGGAAATAATAGAGTTTGTTCGAGGGTAAAATCAATTCCTTGGACCAAGAACCTTTTAGCACCAAGGCACTCTATCTGAAGGGTATTGCTACTGTTACTGTTCCTCTACTATCTGCTAATCCTGCTGTTCCTTGCTATTGCTGCTGCTAATGTTCCTCCTCTTCGTTCTCCCCCGTTGCTGCTGATGCTTCTACTGCTGCTTCTGCTCCTGCTCCTACTTCTACAGCTGCTCCTGTTCCTACTGCTACTTCTGCTTTTGCTCGTTTTATTGCTTTTGTTTCAACTTTTGCTTTTCATTATGTACTTTCGATTCTTCTGCTACTGTTGTTATTGCTGTTGTTGATTTTATAATTCGTGTTCACAATGTTTGTGATGCTGTGTCTCCTGCTCCCCCTCCTAGTAACAATGTATAATAATAATAATAATAAATAATAATAATGATATTTTTGTTCCGTCTAGTCTGAGTTAAGTTTATCTTCACTGCTTAAATAAGGATCGCTATCACTGCACAAGACGCCTCCACCTTCAGTACGGAGACGCTTCACTGATTTTGCTTTTTTTTGCCTGGACCATGAGAGAGGCATGACTGTGCGACCACCTCTACTGTATCACAGATCATGAGAGAGGCATGACTGTGCGACCACCTCTACTGTATCACAGACCATGAGAGAGGCATGACTGTGCGACCACCTCTACTGTATCACAGATCATGAGAGAGGCATGACTGTGCGACCACCTCTACTGTATCACAGATCATGAGAGAGACATGACTGTGCGACCACCTCTACTGTATCACAGATCATGAGAGGCATGACTTTGCGACCACCTCTACTGTATCACAGATCATGAGAGGCATGACTTTGCGACCACCTCTACTGTATCACAGATCATGAGAGGCATGACTTTGCGACCACCTCTACTGTATCACAGATCATGAGAGAGGCATGACTGTGCGACCACCTCTACTGTATCACAGATCATGAGAGAGGCATGACTGTGCGACCACCTCTACTATATCACAGATCATGAGAGAGGCATGACTGTGCGACCACCTCTACTGTATCACAGACCATGAGAGGCATGACTGTGCGACCACCTCTACTGTATCACAGATCATGAGAGAGGCATGACTGTGCGACCACCTCTACTGTATCACAGACCATGAGAGAGGCATGACTGTGCGACCACCTCTACTGTATCACAGACCATGAGAGAGGCATGACTGTGCGACCACCTCTACTGTATCACAGATCATGAGAGAGGCATGACTGTGCGACCACCTCTACTGTATCACAGACCATGAGAGAGGCATGACTGTGCGACCACCTCTACTGTATCACAGACCATGAGAGGCATGACTGTGCGACCACCTCTACTGTATCACAGATCATGAGAGAGGCATGACTGTGCGACCACCTCTACTGTATCACAGACCATGAGAGGCATGACTGTGCGACCACCTCTACTGTATCACAGATCATGAGAGAGGCATGACTGTGCGACCACCTCTACTGTATCACAGATCATGAGAGAGGCATGACTGTGCGACCGCCTCTACTGTATCACAGATCATGAGAGAGGCATGACTGTGCGACCACCTCTACTGTATCACAGATCATGAGAGAGGCATGACTGTGCGACCACCTCTACTGTATCACAGATCATGAGAGAGGCATGACTGTGCGATCACCTCTACTGTATCACAGATCATGAGAGAGGCATGACTGTGCGACCACCTCTACTGTATCACAGATCATGAGAGAGGCATGACTGTGCGACCACCTCTACTGTATCACAGATCATGAGAGAGGCATGACTGTGCGACCACCTCTACTGTATCACAGATCATGAGAGGCATGACTTTGCGACCACCTCTACTGTATCACAGATCACGAGAGGCATGACTTTGCGACCACCTCTACTGTATCACAGATCATGAGAGGCATGACTTTGCGACCACCTCTACTGTATCACAGATCATGAGAGAGGCATGACTGTGCGACCACCTCTACTGTATCACAGATCATGAGAGAGGCATGACTGTGCGACCACCTCTACTATATCACAGATCATGAGAGAGGCATGACTGTGCGACCACCTCTACTGTATCACAGACCATGAGAGGCATGACTGTGCGACCACCTCTACTGTATCACAGATCATGAGAGAGGCATGACTGTGCGACCACCTCTACTGTATCACAGACCATGAGAGAGGCATGACTGTGCGACCACCTCTACTGTATCACAGACCATGAGAGAGGCATGACTGTGCGACCACCTCTACTGTATCACAGATCATGAGAGAGGCATGACTGTGCGACCACCTCTACTGTATCACAGACCATGAGAGAGGCATGACTGTGCGACCACCTCTACTGTATCACAGACCATGAGAGGCATGACTGTGCGACCACCTCTACTGTATCACAGATCATGAGAGAGGCATGACTGTGCGACCACCTCTACTGTATCACAGACCATGAGAGGCATGACTGTGCGACCACCTCTACTGTATCACAGATCATGAGAGAGGCATGACTGTGCGACCACCTCTACTGTATCACAGATCATGAGAGAGGCATGACTGTGCGACCGCCTCTACTGTATCACAGATCATGAGAGAGGCATGACTGTGCGACCACCTCTACTGTATCACAGATCATGAGAGAGGCATGACTGTGCGACCACCTCTACTGTATCACAGATCATGAGAGAGGCATGACTGTGCGATCACCTCTACTGTATCACAGATCATGAGAGAGGCATGACTGTGCGACCACCTCTACTGTATCACAGATCATGAGAGAGGCATGACTGTGCGACCACCTCTACTGTATCTCAGATCATGAGAGAGGCATGACTGTGAGACCACCTCTACTGTATCACAGATCATGAGAGGCATGACTTTGCGACCACCTCTACTGTATCACAGATCATGAGAGGCATGACTTTGCGACCACCTCTACTGTATCACAGATCATGAGAGGCATGACTTTGCGACCACCTCTACTGTATCACAGATCATGAGAGAGGCATGACTGTGCGACCACCTCTACTGTATCACAGATCATGAGAGAGGCATGACTGTGCGACCACCTCTACTGTATCACAGATCATGAGAGAGGCATGACTGTGCGACCACCTCTACTGTATCACAGATCATGAGAGAGGCATGACTGTGCGACCACCTCTACTGTATCACAGATCATGAGAGAGGCATGACTGTGCGACCACCTCTACTGTATCACAGACCATGAGAGGCATGACTGTGCGACCACCTCTACTGTATCACAGATCATGAGAGAGGCATGACTGTGCGACCACCTCTACTGTATCACAGACCATGAGAGAGGCATGACTGTGCGACCACCTCTACTGTATCACAGATCATGAGAGGCATGACCGTGCGACCACCTCTACTGTATCACAGATCATGAGAGAGGCATGACTGTGCGACCACCTCTACTGTATCACAGATCATGAGAGAGGCATGACTGTGCGATCACCTCTACTGTATCACAGATCATGAGAGAGGCATGACTGTGCGACCACCTCTACTGTATCACAGATCATGAGAGAGGCATGACTGTGCGACCACCTCTACTGTATCACAGATCATGAGAGGCATGACTGTGCGACCCCCTCTACTGTATCACAGATCATGAGAGAGGCATGACTGTGCGACCACCTCTACTGTATCACAGATCATGAGAGAGGCATGACTGTGCGACCACCTCTACTGTATCACAGATCATGAGAGAGGCATGACTGTGCGACCACCTCTACTGTATCACAGACCATGAGAGGCATGACTGTGCGACCACCTCTACTGTATCACAGATCATGAGAGAGACATGACTGTGCGACCACCTCTACTGTATCACAGATCATGAGAGAGGCATGACTGTGCGACCACCTTTACTGTATCACAGATCATGAGAGAGGCATGACTGTGCGACCACCTCTACTGTATCACAGATCATGAGAGAGACATGACTGTGCGATCACCTCTACTGTATCACAGATCATGAGAGAGACATGACTGTGCGACCACCTCTACTGTATCACAGATCATGAGAGAGACATGACTGTGCGACCACCTCTACTGTATCACAGATCATGAGAGAGGCATGACTGTGCGACCACCTCTACTGTATCACAAACCATGAGAGGCATGACTGTGCCACCGCCTCTAATGTATCACCGACCATAAGGGTGGCATGACCGCTATCCCCACCTCTACTGTATCACAGACCATGAGAGGGGCATGACTGTGCGACCACCTCTACTGTATTACCGACCGTAAAGGTGGCATGACCGCTATCCCCACCTCTACTGTATCACAGACCATGAGAGAGGCATGACTGTGCGACCGCCTCTAATGTATCACCGACCGTAAAGGTGGCATGACCGCTATCCCCACCTCTACTGTATCACAGACCATGAGAGAGGCATGACTGTGCGACCGCCTCTAATGTATCACCGACCGTAAAGGTGGCATGACCGCTATCCCCACCTCTACTGTATCACAGACCATGAGAGAGGCATGACTGTGCGACCGCCTCTAATGTATCACCGACCGTAAAGGTGGCATGACCGCTATCCCCACCTCTACTGTATCACAGAGTTCCTTCCGTCCAGGCAGCACTCGTCATATAATTTATGAACTTATTTCTTGTTGACTGAGAGCAACAATGAACCGGATAGCAGTAGAGACATTTGTTGCGCTTGGAGATACTAACTTTTTGTGCTTCTTGATGCCATTTAGGATTGTAATTTGACATGTAATGACCGATTTATTGTGGTAAACGCCAGTTTCATAGCGGGAAACGACAGATTTGTTGTGGGGAAATATCAGATTTATTGTGGGGAAACATCAGATTTATGGCGAAAATTACTATACTTATTTCACCAAACACCAGATTTATATTCCTCTGCATACTAGGCCAGAATTATTAAGGGTTGAAAAAATTTATTTGTTAGGTATAGGCCGTTTAGAAGTTCAACTGCACATTTGCTTATGAAGTTACATATTTATGATTGTGGTTATGCTAGAAGAGTATTTTTGGGGACGTCTACCCATACATTATTTGCAAAAATTTCCATCTGGTCGTGACACACATTACTCTTCGTATATCCATGTTTGTATGAATATACTTTTTCAATTACTCTTTTACCACATCTTTTGTTTTTCGTTTTACAAAACTGGTTTCTTGCTCTATCAGCCCCGTGTTTATGTATTTTATCGTATTTCGTGATATTGTAAGTGGTTATCGTGTCTCTCCTCGTATCAGACAATGACGCCATTTTCAGTGCTTTTAATCGTTCTTCCTAACCTACTTTTTCTTAATTCCAGGAGCCATTTATGTCATTTCTTTGGGCTATTTTTGCCTGTAAGTTTATTCAGGTGGAACATCACACTATCTTCGTGTCTTCCAAGATTGTTATAATGTCCATATATTTAGAAACCTGTCTTGAAGTTTTGCCAGTATAGCTCATGAGTTTCTCACTCCTTTTGTTATGGTTGCAGGAATAACAAAAGACAGGGTAACAATAATAGTGTATTCTCCTGAAGTTCCCCGGATAATAACAACACAAAACAATCGACACCACAACACTATAGACGATAAAATACAAACAGAATAACAAACATAGGATTTAATTCTCTCACTGCTCTCAACATCTTACGCCTCTGTGAACAGACAGTTGCATTTTTTTTGTCTATATTTGCTCTCTAGGTAATTTGTGTGAAACTCGGAGATAATATTGGCGTCCAAGAAGGAACAGTTATAGGTAGACAGTGATATCATTGTTGGCAGTCTGCGAAGACACTGTTTCTTAAGGGATTCGGAAATATGCAAATTGTTGTCGGTTCTCTATAATTCTGTAAAAGCATATAAGTGTATAAAATAATTATTAAAGCAATATCTTTTATTTAAGGTTAGCCTCTACGTTTTTTTTTTTTTTTTTTTTTTTTTTATGGCTCCGAAAAGTTGCTTCTAGGTGCTTCCTTGAGCTATTTTCTTCTTCCTCTGAGGTTTCCCACTATACCTTGAAAATGCCTCATCCTAACGGTTTCAAATTTTCAACGTTGCTGTATTGTAACAAGTGGGAAAAGTTAGTGTAACTTTTCGCATATGCAGGTGCCTTAGGGGGCTATTTTACATAGATCACTTCCGATTTTTGGTTTCAGTGCTATAGCTTAAGGAATCCTTTTCAGATTGGTTTCGATCGTCAATGATAATTCTAACCTGTGTCACGCTCTGTGCATCCAGTGAGGTAGACGGGACTAACACACGACTCTCTGGAGAGAGTCGTTTCCTTGAGAGAATATGCCTGGATTTCTTACTCTATTTCTGCTGTTTTGCAAGCTACGGATGATGTGTTGATTGCAACACGAAAGGCCTAGAACTATCATTTAACTCACCCTGTTGTTATTTTGAATCTTTTATCGCTCGTTCGTGATTATTGCGCATTAACTGGTGCTCTTGATGGCTTTAGCGACGTCGAATTTCAAGATGGAAAGTTGTCTGGTAACTAGAAATATCTCGTCAGTTGAGCCGAAATGGAGCAACGACGCCAACAGAAATACTCTTGGAAAAATATAGAGAATAACTTTAATAATAACCCTTTTTAACTAATAATATATCATTACGTGGTGCTAATGTGTGTGTGTCTAATATAAGAACCAAATTATAAGCAATTGTAATTTTTAAGACAGTAATTAAACTAAAGTATTTATATGTCTGCCGGCGGCTCTTGAGATCTGCAAAAAAAATTGAGGGATACAAGGCAGATTTTCCAGTGAATATCATTCACTTTGTAAATACCTCGGATTTTACCCATGTGTTGTGGTAAATATTTTATCGAGGAATAACCCAGGAAAAATATATTTCGATATAAAATCAATGTTTTTTTTTTCTATTCTGATTCTGTGACTAGAGCGAAGTGAACGCAAGTGGCTCCCAGCTGAAGGTCACGGAACTATTTTTGTGAAATAGCTCTATTTATCAAACTATTTCTACGTTTAAATAGAAGAATCTCAACAGGTCAGAGTGTAAAACTAATACTTAGAGCGTGATAAATAGTTATTTTTATTTAGTATAGGAATCAAACAAGCAACAAAAATATTTAAATGTATATTGTTTGACGGAATTAAGATTGGTTGAGCGGATTTGTATGTTTCAAGGTCATCACATAGTGAATTAATAATATAATTACTGAAGAATAAGAAGAATGATGTTAAGATGGGTAAGGAATATTTATTTATATAAACTAGTAATAATAATTAAGATAAAGGGCCGTCTGATAAACAGCCTTGTGTATGGTAGGTTAAGTTAATGTTTGTTATTCGCTTGTATTTTCGTGAAAGAAAGTTGTATACCAGTGAATTCATAAAACGCGTATAGTGTAGCGTAGATCTACAAGGATTTATTGTTATAATACTCATAAGAAAGAGTTAAGCCCGCATGGGCCATACAGTGCCTTTGGAATTGAAGGTAATAAAGGCAATTACAGTAGTACAAAATGCGGACAGAATGTAAATATGACACAAAGTGCTTTTTGTGGCAATTTATTTTGACGACGTTTCGCCCACCAGGGATTTTATCAATTCGTGAATTCAAGTGAATTGAAAAGGACTCCCTGGTGGACCTAACGTCTTCACAATAAACTGCTATAAACTGCACTATGTGTCTTATTTACACCAAGTAATGAAATGTGACTTAAGGAATGTCGAGAGTAGCTTAAATTCTATAGATCAAGAATGCCTCTGCATTTCCAGCGGGGTTGAATTCTAGCAGTCATTAGTCTGATCAATCCTGCAGATTGTCAATATCCACTTGTAGTCTGTCCTAGTTCAAATATCATGGTTTTTCATAATGGTTATAATTATAACCACATATTTTTTAAATAGGTGGATGGGTAAGCCAGCGGAAGGCCTCGGTCAAATGACCAAAAGCTCCAGCTGCGGGTCATCATATGGCTAAGACCAACGTCAAGAAACACTTGACCTGTTGCCTGACAAGCCTTACCTAACCCAGCTTGTCCTAGTCTGTTCCAGTTCATATTCTCCTAGTTAATTGTTCGTCTTCTGTGGACAGGAACCTTCCACCTCTGCATGAATCCCACAGGAGCACAAAGACGGGAGGATAACTGATCTCCATTATTGAGATCATCCTCAGCCTTACAGATTACTGAGGTCATCCTCAGCCTTACAGATTATTGAGGTCATCCTCAGCCTTACAGATTATTGAGATCATCCTCAGCCTTACAGATTATTGATATCCTCAGCCTTACAGATTATTGAGATCATCTTCAGTCTTACAGATTATTGATATCCACAGCCTTACAGATTATAGAGATCATCCTCAGCCTTACAGATTATTGAGATCATCCTCAGCCTTATAGATTACTGAGATCATCCTCAGCCTTACAGATTATTGAGATCATCCTCAGCTTTACAGATTATTGAGATCATCCTCAGCCTTACAGATTGATATCCACAGCCTTACAGATTATTGAGATCATCCTCAGCCTTACAGATTATTGAGATCATCCTCAGCCTTACAGATTATTGATATCCTCAGCCTTACAGATTATTGAGATCATCTTCAGTCTTACAGATTATTGATATCCACAGCCTTACAGATTATAGAGATCATCCTCAGCCTTACAGATTATTGAGATCATCCTCAGCCTTATAGATTACTGAGATCATCCTCAGCCTTACAGATTATTGAGATCATCCTCAGCTTTACAGATTACTGAGATCATCCTCAGCCTTACAGATTATTGAGATCATCCTCAGCCTTACAAATTATTGAGATCATCCTCAGCCTTACAGATTATTGAGATCATCCTCAGCTTTACAGATTATTGAGATCCTCAGCCTTACAGATTATTGAGATCATCCTCAGCCTTACAGATTACTGAGATCATCCTCAGCCTTACAGATTGAGATCATCCTCAGGCTTACAGATTATTGAGATCATCCTCAGCCTTACAGATTATTGATATCCACAGCCTTACAGATTATTGAGATCATCCTCAGCCTTACAGATTATTGAGATCATCCTCAGCCTTACAGATTATTGAGATCCTCAGCCTTACAGATTATTGAGATCATCCTCAGCCTTAAAGGTTATTGATATCCTCAGCCTTACAGATTATTGAGATCATCCTCAGCCTTACAGATTGAGATCATCCTCAGCCTTAAAGGTTATTGATATCCTCAGCCTTACAGATTATTGAGATCATCCTCAGCCTTAAATGTTATTGATATCCTCAGCCTTACAGATTATTGAGATCATCCTCAGCCTTACATATTATTGAGATCATCCTCAGCCTTAAAGGTTATTGATATCCTCAGCCTTACAGATTATTGAGATCATCCTCAGCCTTAAAGGTTATTGATATCCTCAGCCTTACAGATTATTGAGATCATCCTCAGCCTTACAGATTATTGAGATCATCCTCAGCCTTAAAGGTTATTGATATCCTCAGCCTTACAGATTGAGATCATCCTCAGCCTTACAGATTATTGAGATCATCCTCAGCCTTACAGATTATTGATATCCTCAGCCTTACAGATTATTGAGATCATCCTCAGCCTTACAGATTATTGAGATCATCCTCAGCCTTAAAGGTTATTGATATCCTCAGCCTTACAGATTATTGAGATCATCCTCAGCCTTACAGATTATTGAGATCATCCTCAGCCTTACAGATTATTGATATCCTCAGCCTTACAGATTATTGAGATCATCCTCAGCCTTACAGATTATTGAGATCATCCTCAGCCTTACAGATTATTGATATCCTCAGCCTTACAGATTATTGAGATCATCCTCAGCCTTACAGATTATTGAGATCATCCTCAGCCTTACAGATTATTGAGATCCTCAGCCTTACAGATTATTGAGATCATCCTCAGCCTTACAGATTATTGAGATCATCCTCAGCCTTAAAGGTTATTGATATCCTCAGCCTTACAGATTATTGAGATCATCCTCAGCCTTACAGATTATTGAGATCATCCTCAGCCTTACAGATTATTGATATCCTCAGCCTTACAGATTATTGAGATCATCCTCAGCCTTACAGATTATTGAGATCATCCTCAGCCTTACTGATTATTGATATCCTCAGCCTTACAGATTATTGAGATCATCCTCAGCCTTACAGATTATTGAGATCATCCTCAGCCTTACAGATTATTGAGATCCTCAGCCTTACAGATTATTGAGATCATCCTCAGCCTTACAGATTATTGAGATCATCCTCAGCCTTACAGATTATTGAGATCCTCAGCCTTACAGATTATTGAGATCATCCTCAGCCTTACAGATTATTGAGATCATCCTCAGCCTTAAAGGTTACGGAGACTTGACAAGAGATTAGCAATGTCCATTAGCAATATCAAATGTAGGTTTGATAGGCTTTCATGATGCATTATGACTTTCTGAGTTGCCAGGAGAGTGTTATCACCAGAAACATCATGGATATCCCCTTAAACCTCATCGTTATTACCTTGATAACTTAGTTATTATCTGAAAATAACATTATCACCTGAAATAGCTTTTGTTATCTTCTGCAGCACAGTTGTCATAAATAGAAATAGCATTATTATCTCTTGTTATAGCAGTGTTGAAAACTGAAATAATATTATTACGTGAAACAGCTTTGTTAACACTTGTAATAACAGTGTTATCGCATGACGAAACATTGGTATCACAGGAAACATTGTTATCAACTGAAATATCATTGCTTATATCAGAAATAACATTAACACTTGAAATAACATCACTTGCAACAAACTGTTAGAGCCTTGTTGCCACCTGAATTAACACTGTAATCATCTGTACATGTGATGTACACAGAGGTAGAGTACAGTCTCGGTGGTTGTAACGATTCACAACTAACCAGTTGCATTGTGGTTGGATCAGTTCACAACTGACCCATAATACAGTGGCTAAAGCACTTCACAGTTAATCACCAGCATCACCACCACCCAGCATCACCATGGTTCACCACCCAGCATCACCATGGTTCACCACCCAGCATCACCATGGTTCACCACCCAGCATCACCATGGTTCACCACCCAGCATCACCATGGTTCACCACCCAGCATCACCATCACGAGCATCATCACAGCCACCAGCATCACCATCACTACCCAGCATCACCATCACCACCCAACATCACCATCAGCTCCAAAATAAAATATTTTTACTGCAGTTTGAGGAATGAATAGAGAGATCAGGAGGCACATGAACGGCCACCGTGAAATTTGTTAGATATAACCTGCTACAAGGAATGTACTACAACCACTCTGCTCTCTAACTCATCTTCTACCTTCTTGCTTGTAGATTTAAGTGGTGCATCATCACTGTATATTGCGCTATATTAAATATAATTTATATCATGCTAAGTGTGTATTGTACATGTAAATCTCGATGCTTGTAAGGTATAAGTTTATATTGGATTATACTTGTTTTATATGAATCGTTTATTATCGGTATTTAAATGATTTAAGGGATATTCTTCACATGCTTAACGATGGGCCACCTCATTGAACCATGTTGTATTTACCTGACTTGCAACATTTTGCATCTGGCAGATGAAATTGTCAAGATAAACAGAGTAAGACAAGCAAGATGAATCGCAAAGTTACTACTTAATGCGTTCACTCAACCCCAGACTCATTCCCCTCACCCTTATTAACCCTCCGAGGGATTGCTTGCTTTAAGGAACTACCTACTTCTTACCTAAATCCAACTTAGTTGCTTCCTATTCCCCAGACGCAGTATGAGCCCTTCAGATTCAGCGCTTTCCCATGAATATTTAACGATAGAAAACTAGTTTTAATAAATGCATTTTGGAAGGAAGTGAGATGATCCAGCAAGAAGTACTGAAGTAGGTAGTGCATTATGTACAAGCACGGATGATGCTAAAGGCGGGAGAGGTGTACATGATGCTCAGACACAGCATAATGAGGGTAGGAAAGGTGTACACGATGCTCAGAGACAGCATAATGAGGGTAGGAGAGGTGTACATTATGCTCAGACACAGCATAATGAGGGTAGGAGAGGTGTACATAATGCTCAGACACAGCATAATGAGGGTAGGAGAGGTGTACATAATGCTCAGACACAGCATAATGAGGGTAGGAAAGGTGTACACGATGCTCAGAGACAGCATAATGAGGGTAGGAGAGGTGTACACGATGCTCAGACACAGAATAATGAGGGGAGGAGAGGTGTGTATGATACTCAGACACTGCACCGACAAGTTGATAATTAAGACACATATTCAACAGTTGGGTATCCGTATTGATGAAACGTTTCGACTACACAGTAGACTTCTTCAGTCACGAAGTCTACTGTGTAGGCGAAACATTTCATCAATAAAGACACCCAACTGTTGCACATGTGTCTTAATCTTCAACCCGTGTAACTTCAAGTAATGATCACCAATACGTAACTAAACTTATAAATATCCAGCATCATCTACCTTCATCACTCCTCGCATCTCCTGCTAATAACAGAGAATGTTCCATCAAATTTGTTACCTCAAGGGGTTAATATCTCCCATTTAAGATTAACAACTTAGATACCACAATATATATACTTCCCTGTCTGCTGCCGGACCTCTATGCAATCTAATCGAAAAAAAAAAATATTATGCTAATTTTTATTTATTATTGTTAAATCCTCACACGAGTGGAGGTTGATATACTTATTTTCTGAAGAAGATTTTACCAGTATACCTGAATAAGATTTTAAAAAAAAAAATAAACGAATAATGAACGCGTTTAATTTATATTTCTTCATTTGTTTAAAGGGATGTTAAAATATCGGTGCTTAAAATTTAATTTTGTTTTACCAAACTTTGTTAAACCAAGAAAAAAATATTCGGTATTCCATTAGTTTGTCTAGACTGCCACAGTTTAAGTTATGGAATGAATGTTTGAATTGTATCGTAATTGTCAGCGACAGCTGTGTGTCTATCCAGTGTCTATCGCATTATACCGTGATTACAACACATAAACTGCACATGGGAAGCCCAAACTTATTAACGACGTTTTGGTCCAACTTGGGCAACATGTGACTAGTTAATGGTCCAGGTCGGACAGAAAGCTGGCTATATATCTGACTGTATACTTAATTTGGGTACTCAAACATAACTGTAGTCTTGATTAAAAGCGAGGTGGAGAGGCTGTCTGCTACACAAATGAGGCGATGAGATCAAATGTGTTAACTCAACATGCCCCAGAAACGAACTGGAAAATACACATTTGTACAATTTGGAACCATAAGCTTGGAGATCCCATACTTGGAAAAATAAACACAGAGCAGTGTGGTCTAATCCTTTATTGACAACGTTTCGCCCACACAGTGGGTTTTATCAGGTCACCAACAGATCTGTTTGTGACTTGATAAAGGCCACTGTGTGGGCGAAACATAGTAAAGGCTCACATTATACTGCTTCCATGTTTATTTTTCCATTGTGTCATTATTTTATACCATTTATTTCCAAGATCTCATACATAAAGGAAGCTGTCTATAGATACCACATGCCAGTGAAGCCAACTTTGTAATAAAGTTGGTAGAATTACCGACAATATGTAAAGTAAAAGGACACAAGTGCAACTAATATGACATTTATTGTTGCAACGTTTCGCTCTCCAGGAGCTTTATCAAGCCATTAATGGCTTGATAAAGCCATGGAGAGCGAAACGTTGCCACAATAAATGTCACATTAGTTGCACTTGTGTCCTTTTACCGAAGCCAACTTTGATAATCTGAAAGACTTAATCTTTTATGATAAACTAAATGTTTAATAATTCCTGGAGACTTACCATTAATTAACCTTATTCAGTCACAAGCAGCTGGTTGGCCAAACAATACGTGTAAGTACTTATCAGTATCATCAGTAATCAAACCTAAGGCAACACCTGAGACAATTGCGTTGTTATTTGATCATATCTAGATATTTTTCTCAACAAACCGGTCGTCTCCCACCGAGGCAGGGTGACCACCGAGGCAGGGTGACCACCGAGGCAGGGTGACCACCGAGGCAGGGTGACCACCGAGGCTGGGTGACCACCGAGGCAGGGTGACCACCGAGGCAGGGTGACCACCGAGGCAGGGTGACCACCGAGGCAGGGTGACCACCGAGGCAGGGTGACCACCGAGACAGGGTGACCACCGAGGCAGGGTGACCACCGAGGCAGGGTGACCACCGAGGCAGGGTGACCACCGAGGCAGGGTGACCACCGAGGCAGGGTGACCACCGAGGCAGGGTGACCACTGAGGCAGGGTGACCACCGAGGCAGGGTGACCACCGAGACAGGGTGGCCTAAAAAGAAAACCGCAAGTTTTTCGTTTTATATTTAGCAATTTATACAGTACTGGGGGTTACTAGCCCTTCGCTCGCGGCATATTAGCCACCTTTTACGACACGCATGGCTTACGGAGGAAGAAGTCTTTTCCACTTCCCCGTGGAGAAAAGATGAAATAAGAACAAGAACTAGTAAGAAAATGGAAGAAAACCCAGAGGGGTGTGTGTATATATATGCTTGTACATGCATGTGCAGTGTAACTAAAGTATAAGTAGAAGTAGCAAGACATATCTGTTATCCCGCATGTTTATGAGACAGAGAAAAGACACTAGCAATCCTACCATCATGTAAAACAATTCTAGATATATATATATATATATATATATGTTCTCTAAACTCAGGCATTATCACCAATAATAAAAAAAAAAAACATACCACGGGTAGAGTTAGAACCCGGAATCAGAGTCACAAAACTCCAGACCGTCGCGTTAGCCACTGGACCAGCTAGCTGCAATAAGATTCATCCAACTATGGTATGGGTTGTTTGCAATTGTGTCATTACGATTTCGTGAGTCACCTACAGTAAAGCTGATCACCTAAATAAAATTGCTATTTGACACTAATGCTATCTCATTAAGCTTCAGTTACGAGGCATCAGTGAATAACTTCTCTATAACAGTCAGTTACACTGGTAGAGAGAATCTAACAACGATCAAGACACGAGTCATTTATTATTATTATAATCAAGGGGGAAGCGCTAAACCCGGAGGATTATACAGCGCCTGGGGGGGGATGTGGAAGGCATTCAGGCTTAATTCGGGGAACTGGAGCACAGATCCAATTCCCTAAATCAAGAGCCCCTCACCAACATCAAGGAACCTTCCTTGAGGGGACACGAGTCATGTGTTCATATATTCCTGCAATAACCATCTGTAAGACACGTTACTATTTAAATTAGAAACCGTAAAGGGATTAAATAGCCATTGGTTCACCAACAGCAATGCAGATTGTGATTAATATCCAGAGAGCTTCCAAAAAGTTAGACATCAATGCTCAGGAAAAACTCGCACATAGAGAGAAGCTTACGATAACGTTTCGGTCCGACTTGGATCATTGACTAATCACAGTGTCACACAGTGTGACTAGTCAGTGGTCAAGTCGGAACGAAATGTCGTCATAAGCTTCTCCCTCCTATGTGTGGGTTATTTGTGTCAATATCTCTCTGACATCCCACGTGTTCAACTCAGTCTGTGTATATGTTAAATCCTAATAAGAGGCCCCAAAAATGTGCAAAACTCTACCAGAAGATTTTAAAAGTTCTTTGTCTTGCAGCTGCTTCAAAAATCTTGCCAAAAAAAAAAAAAAAAAAAAAAAAACTGATGCAAGTTTACGTTCATATAAATGATAAATAGAACCCAAGACTGTTCAACAGCCCAAGACTGTTCAACAGCCCAAGACTGTTCAACAGCCCAAGACTGTACAACAGCTGGACAGATACTTAGTCAGTGCCAGATCAGCAGGACTGTGGTTCATACGTTGGACTACGTGCCGCCAGCAGTAACAGCCTCGTTGATCAGACGCTGATCCACCAGGAGGCGGGGGAAGGGGTTGATCCCCCAGAATGCCCTCCAGGTAGACTCCAGGTAGGTAGGTACCTGATCCGGTTTGCTAATCCAGAGTCCGGTCAGTTTTCACACAACTCACTCCTGGTGTCCACCACATTTTTAAAAGCAGATAATTTTTAACAAATTAACAGTACTGTTTTACTCTTCATTTATGTTAAAACTGTTGTCTTAAACAGTTTTGTTAATTACATTTATAATAGCACTCATTACCCTCCGCCAAGTTAAATATGTTAAATTTAACATTTAATTTAACTTTAAATATACAGTGGTTTAAAAAGACACGTGAACAAACACTGGGATGTATTTATTAGAAGACGTTTCGGTCCTGGGACCTTACATTAACGTCCCAGGCCGAAAAGTTTTCTAATAACCACAGCCTAGTGCTTTATCACGTATCTTTCCAAACCAGTTAGTCAGTATCTATTACCAAGGTTTAAACCAAATATACAGTGCGAAGTAGTTTTACGTTTTAGTTTTAGGCTGGCCAAAAAATAATCTGCATAACCAGGGGCATTATACCTTCCTGGTATAACTAATAGCTTAAGTCTGCTCGATATGCTTTGCATAACTCTTTTGCATATAAGAAACAACTAATGTAAATCAATTTCTTTAATACAAAAGTTTGTGTTTATTAATTTTTATTATTAGTTCCGTTTAATGCCTAGTATGGTTATTGAAACTAAAACCTTGGGTAGTTTCAAATTTAGGTTGGATAAATACATGAGTGAGGGGGAAAACTGAGACACATGTGCAACATCTGGGTATGAAGAACTGAGACACATCTGGGTATCTTTATTGTAGACGTTTCGCCATCCAATGGCTTTATCAATACAGATTCTAGGACATAATTTAAAGATAAAACTATATACGAAAGATGAGGTAATCAGTCCCCCAGCCTTGGAGTTGGTGTGAAGAGCACCGTAGTCGTGAAGATTCTGGAGCAGAGGCAAGGAGACTGGCGCTTATATGCTAACGTCAGGTGGACATCTTCAAATTATGTCCTAGAATCTTATTGATAAAGCCATTGGATGGTGAAACGTCTACAATAAAGATACCCAGATGTGAACATCAAAATGGTATACAATACCGACAGGTTGTTAGGTAAGACACATATGCAACAGTTAGACAACTTTATTCCGAAACACTTCTCACTTGAAAAGCTTGTCCAAGGTGTTTTCTGTACCAAGATGCCACGTGTTGCAGTGTCTGACAAGATGAACATCAAAATGGTATACAATACCGACAGGTATTGTATACCACCTTGGACAAGCTTTTCAAGTGAGAAGTGTTTCGGAATAAAGTTGTCTAACTGTTGCATATGTGTCTTACCTAACATACCCAGATGTGTCTCAATTCTTCGTACCCAGATGTTGCACATGTGTCTCAGTTTTCATCTTGTCGGTATTGTATACCATTCTTGTACAACATGAGTGAGAGGGGTTGGATTTGAGTGGGACTTGGACATGAGTTAGTGGATTTACCAGAGCATATTGTTAGGATAGAACTAAAGTGGGTTGGGCAAATATTATGATACTGGATTGGATTTGTAGAGGATCTGCCCAGTATGGGCCAACAGGCCTACTGCAGTGTTCCTCCTTTCTTATGTTCTTGTGTTCTAAAAGAAATCAGCAAGGGTAAGTCAGTGGCTGATTTAAGCTCTTTTAAATTGAAGGTGACAAGGAAGACACCTCTAATATTTGCAGAACATAGTCTCACCTCTTCTCTTCTCTCGGCACCTGCAAGCGACCCTGCTTCATGCCTCTTGCAATTCAGTGCACGTTGGCATGATACAGTAGTAGTATCTCGTGTTCTGCTCCTAAATCACGACACAGTTGTGCAAACAAACGGGTGTTCAAGGCGTTACGTTACACGTGGTTTACCATTCTGAATATGCTGTTCGAATATTGCTGGTGAAGCCTCGCGACGTATGGTGCAATATGCTGTACGAGGTGACAGCTTCTTCCCTCACTGACCTTCTTGGTGGAAATAAATGGTATAAAATACCGACACAATGGAAATATAAACACATATGCAGTATAATGTGATCCTTTATTGACTACGTTTCGCCCACACAGTGGGCTTTTTCAAGTCACAAACAGATCTACCTGGGGTGGAAGGGACGCGAGTATTTATAGTCAGGTTCAGAATGCTGAGGTCAGGTGGAGAATGCTGCATCTGATGATGTACCGAGTGGGGTTATAGAGTCTAAAATCTTGGGTAGCTTGGAAAGGAGATTGGATAAGTTTGTGAGCAGACCTTCTACAGTGTTCTTCCATTCCTGTGTTCTTATGTGGGGTAGCGATGAAGTTTCTTGGCAAGTGGTTCAGCTATGTTATAGAAGCCACTATTCTGGTTGAAGTTGTCGGATATAGAAATAAGTGATGATTCCAGGATTCTTCGGTATTGAGTGTTGTCTTCTGTGGCGATAAGTCTCGAGTTTCTGTAGTTTCTGTAGTTTATCAAGTGGTTGTGTGAATTACGGTGTTGTACACAGGCATTCCTTGTGTCGTCAGACCTGCTTGCGTATTTGTGTTCTGAAATACGTGTACATCATCAGATGCAGCATTCTCCACCTGACCTCAGCATTCTGAACCTGACTATAAATACTCGCGGCCCCTCCACCCCAGGTAGATCTGTTTGTGACTTGAAAAAGCCCACTGTGTGGGCGAAACGTAGTCAATAAAGGATCACATTATACTGCATATGTGTTTATATGACCTTCTTGGTAATGCAGCCAAACTATGCTCCTAGAATGGCCCTTGTTACATCAGTAGAAATACAAATCGGTATTTTTAGTGGAATAAGTTCGATATAAGAGTGAACACTACAGCAGTAACCCACCGTGAACAATATACCGGTAACCCACACTGAATAATACCACAGTAACCCACTGTAAACAACACAACAGTAACCCATCGTGAACAATACAACAGTAACTCACCGTGAACAATACAACAGTAGCCTACCGTGAACAATACTACAGTAACCCACCGTGAACAATACCACAATAAATTAGACACATGTGCAACTCTTGGGTATCTTTATTGAGGAAACGTTTCGCCACACAGTGGCTTCATCAGTCCATACAAAGGAGAATCTTCAAGATTCTCCTTTGTATGGACTGATGAAGCCACTGTGTGGCGAAACGTTTCCTCAATAAAGATACCCAAGAGTTGCACATGTGTCTAATTTATCAACATGTCGGTTCTCTGAACCATTCATCTACAAATACCACAATAACCCACCGTGAACAATACCACAATAACCCACCGTGAACAATACCACAGTAACCCACCGTGAACAACACAACAGTAGCCTACCGTGAACAATACAACAGTAACCCACCGTGAACAATACAACAGTAACTCACCGTGAACAATATTTTGCAGTCGTCTCCAGCAAACAACAATACGCGTTTTTTTCAGCTTTTCAATACGAATCGTGAGTAAACTAGCAGCAAGGAGCACTGAGCAACGTTTGTGGTGCCCCTGCACTGAATGAGAAAAACTGCAGACAACTCTACTTTCTATGATACAGTTTCAAGTCTACTTAATAAGATGTTTAACGTAGAGTTGGGTATGGAAGTCTGTGCTAACTTCAGTTTTTTTTTTTTACCCCCTGAGGTAGCAGCTTTGCGGATCACTATATGTAAGTTCTAGGTTAGGTAAGATTTGTCAGGAAGCAGGACAGGTGTTCCCTGACGTGGGTCATATAATGACCGGCCGCTGGAGCTTTTGGTCATCTGACAGAGGCCTTCCGCTGGCTTACTGGTCCACCCCCCCCCTTCCTCCCTCCTTTAAACACGCGCGGACATGAGAATCATGCGAAAAAACATGATTTTGGGTTTTGTTTACAGAAAAATAGTGTAACTATCTGGCAACATTTTGATGAAAACCCCATTGTAATATGACGTTTTTTAAGCAAATTATAGCTGCTTGAAGCATGTCTGGTGACGACCCGCCAGGTAAATATATGCGTGATTATTATTATTATAATCAAGGGGAAGCGCTAAACCCGGAGGATTATACAGCGCCTGGGGGGGGGGGGGATGTGGAAGGCATTCAGGCTTAATTCGGGGAACTGGAGCACAGATCCAATTTCCTAAATCAAGAGCCCCTCACCAACATCAAGAAACCTTCCTTGCAGGGAAATATATGCGCGAGCTGAGGAACTGATGACCACCTCCTGACCTCTGTATTAGACTGAGGAAGCCACTGGCTGCGAAAAGTTCCCACAAGTGTCTAATTCATCACAATTTGTAATTTCACACACTTAACACGCATGAATAATAATAAAGCTATGGTTTAACGCTTTATTATTTGATTAATAATGAAACGAAAAAGCGTATACCTCCGGGTTTTTCCAACGAAGTAAAAGTCGTGAAAGAAGTCCAGCCAGCGGCACTGGTCAAAACATCGAACTCATTAAATAATTTACAAGAATGCGAGTAGTGTGTGGAGCGCCGCGTCTTGAGGACCTCCAGGACTATAATTTCAGACCACCAAGACGAATAATTATCATTCAGCATTAGATTATCAGTGAGTTTTATAATGCATAATTGATACATTTAATCAGATGGGCAGTAAACATAATTGGCAGAATGAGCTCGAGCGTCAGTTACGCTCGTGGAGCGCGATTTATTTGTTAAATTTGCCTAAGAAATTTTAGCAAATAATGAAAAGAGCTGCGTTAAATATTACGATGATTAGGCGATCTTATCCGAACCTGTTTCTTCTTATTCAGGCTTTCTGGGGTTGGCGAACATAATTATCGTGTTCCACGGCTGTAATACTATGTAACTCGTAATTATGTTGGAGCAATTAATATATTTGTTGAGGAACATTAAGCCTGTAAAGGTCGTACTGCGTCCGGGAGGAAAGGAACGGTAGGTCCGCTTCTCTGAATTAAGGGACTCGTACCAGCATCAAGGCCCATCCTTCAAGGTTTGACAAGGTATTCCATGATTGCATTAATACTAACGTAAGTATATATATATATATATATATATATATATATATATATATATATATATATATATATATATATATATATATATATATATATATATATGTAGGTAGTAGGTTGGGAGACAGCAACCACCCAGGGAGGTACTACCGTCCTGCCAAGTGAGTATAAAACGAAAGCCTGTAATTGTTTTACATGATGGTAGGATTGCTGGTGTCCATTTTTCTGTCTCATAAATATGCAAGGTTTCAGGTACGTCTTGCTACTTCTACTTACACTTAGGTCACACTACACATACATGTACAAGCATATATATACACACACCCCTCTGGGTTTTCTTCAAATTTCTTACTAGTTCTTGTTCTTGTTTATTTCCTCTTATTTCCATGGGGAAGTGGAACAGAATTCTTCCTCCGTAAGCCATGCGTGTCGTAAGAGGCGACTAAAATGCTGGGAGCAAGGGGCTAGTAACCCCTTCTCCTGTATATATTACTAAATTTAAAAGGAGAAACTTTCGTTTGTCCTTTTGGGCCACCCCACCTCATTGGGATACGGCTGGTGTGTTGAAAGAAAGAAGAAAAAAGACATATATATATATATATATATATATATATATATATATATATATATATATATATATATATATATATATATATATATATATATATATGCAAAACAACCACTCTGAAAGAATAGAGAAATTCCAAGCGCTTTCGTGACTACTCACATTATCAAGGAACTATGAAAGTAAAGCATCCAAGGAAGCTATATAAGGGGTCCGGCCAGCACCTCACTATCAGATCCCACAACGGTTAAACACGTCGCCGCGCGTCACGTGTTTAACCGTTGTGGGATCTGATAGTGAGGTGCTGGCCGGACCCCTTATATAGCTTCCTTGGATGCTTCACTTTCATAGTTCCTTGATAATGTGAGTAGTCACGAAAGCGCTTGGAATTTCTCTATTCTTTCAGAGTGGTTGTTTTGCATATTTTAAAATCACCTGTTTACTGTGATCTTATTGCATATATATATATATATATATATATATATATATATATATATATATATATATATATATATATATATATATATATATATATATATATATATATATATATATATATATATATATAAAATGTCGTGCCGAATAGGTAAAACTGGTCAATAAGAAAGAACTCATTCAAAATTAAGTCCTTTCTAAAATTTTCTCTTATACCTTTAAAGATATATATTTTTTTCAATTACGTTAATGTAAACATTAATAATTTTGTACCAAAAGAACCTTAGAAAACTTACCTAACCTTATCATAACAAGCGTAATTTAATTTATCCTAATCCAGCTAAATATATTTTAGATAATTTTACAATAATTTAATAATAAACAAACAGTGATATATATATATATATATATATATATATATATATATATATATATATATATATATATATATATATATATATATATATATATTTCTGGAAAATCTTTAACTTGGAAGGAAAAGAAGAACAGGAAAGAAATAGAAAAAGGTAAATAAGAGAAAAACAAAGAAAGAGAAAAAGAAAAAGAAAGATAAATAGAAAAGGGAAAAGAAAAGAAAAATTATGAGTAATAATAATAATTAAGAGGGAACTTTGGAATCATTTTCTTCAATATATCAGCTTTGAAATGCATTTTTAATTATATTGGTGCTGGCTGACCCTTTAGGGTTTAGTGCTTACCTTGATGATAATAATATAAACATTGGTGAAATTACCTACAATATGTTGGGTAAACAGACACAAGATCAAGTATTGAGACATTACGAGTGCGTAATTGTAGAGCTCCTGGTAGAGCTCCTGGTAGAGCTCCTGGTAGAGCTCCTGGTAGAGCTCCTGGTAGAGCTTCTGGTAGAGCGAAATGCCTCTGGAACGAAGAATAAAAAGACTACCATGGTGACTGGAACAGTCATACAGAGCATATGGTCAGCTACCATCTCTTCCACACACACAATCATGTCCTTAGTTCCAGCAGTGTCAACAAGACGGATAACCACTGCAGAGCGCATCATCTGCTGGGCCAAGACGTGTGCCAGTGGGGGTAATATGAAGTCGAATCTTCCTCTCTAGGGTAATGAGCACTCATGAAATTAGGTGCAATCTTGCTTTAAAGTGCACCTACAATAATCGTCATATTATTGTAAGTAATAACTGCAGCTGGTCTTGTCGAAGATGTAAAAGCGTCACATTACCTGGTGAAGCTGGGATTGTACACCCGCGCTGAATTACCTCGGTGTCTTGGTAGAATTTGCTTCACCTGTTCACTGGATGCTGTGTCATGAGACAAGAAGGCTGGAAAAGCCATCTGGGAAGGTTTAGTACACCCAGTCTACCTTGTCTGACTGGAAATGTGGCTTGCACCCTCCGTGAGTCATTGAGAGAAAGCTTAGGATTTTTTCCCAGCACGTACCATAGCAGTGTCTCAGAGCCATTTAGCTTGTCCAGGTGAAGGATGAATATTGCAATAAGTAGAGAGAGAGAGAACGAAAGAGAGAGAGAGGGGGGGGGGATTTAAGTATGGAAGAAAACGCATTCCTCACACATACATATGTACAAATTGGCCATTACTAAATATATCACGGTGGCATATATTTCCCGAGTAACTGCTGGAGGACTGTGTGGCAAGAGAATGGATTTGATAAGCATCTGGAAATCTAGAAGTAGTTAGTGTATAAGAGAAATATCAAGAGATTTAAGGGGAATGTTAAGGCAGTATTACGTATGATTACCTACTGATACAGTAGCTTAGGGGGCGCTGTGTCACTAAGAGTAACTCGACAGCTAGTTGAGAGTGCTGGTTGACAGTGCTACTTAAGAGAGCTAGACATGAGTACTAGTTGAGAGTGCTAGCCGAGAGCTAGTCAAGAGAGCTAGTTAAAAGAGCTAGTTAAGAGAGCTGGTCAAGAGTGCTAGTTACGAGCACTAGATCAGAGAACTAAGACATACTTACCAATAAGCAACCCATTGTCCATTATTTTAATATTGATGATTAATACACAGGTGTAACACCTGGGGTATCTTTATAACACACAGGTGCAACACCTGAGTATCTTTATAACACCCATGTGTAACATCTGGGTATCTTTATAGCACACAGGTGCAACATCTGGGTATCTTTATAACACACAGGTGTAACACCTGGGTATCTGAGCTAAAGGACAAGCATCACTAAGGGTAACTGAAACTAATGGACCTCACTCCTCCCCAGTTTTAAATAAAGACCGTAAAACTAATGAAAAAGAAGGGCCTCCCTAACGGATTAAACGTAAACTTTAGCAAGCACTTTATACAATAGCAGCTTGCATTTTGTTAATATTAATAATTCCCCCTGTAGAATTTTAAACTTGGTCTTGCTCGACAAGTTTTTCTTCCCCTGACCATTAAAGCGTCGCGTCAGCCGCGAGACTAAGTGAGGTGAACACTTTTAAAACTGAAGTTACAGAGTGCTTGGGTCAGCAACAGTGAGTGCTGGTATCAGGGAACTTCATACGTGGGTCAGCAACAGTGAGTGCTGGTATCAGGGAACTTCATACGTGGGTCAACTAACAGTGAGTGCTGGTATCAGGGAACTTCATACGTGGGTCAGCTAACAGTGAGTGCTGGTATCAGAGAACTTCATACGTGGGTCAGCAACAGTGAGTGCTGGTATCAGGGAACTTCATACGTGGGTCAGCAACAGTGAGTGCTGGTATCAGGGAACTTCATACGTGGGTCAGCAACAGTGAGTGCTGGTATCAGGGAACTTCATACGTGGGTCAGCAACAGCGAGTGCTGGTATCAGGGAACTTCATACGTGGGTCAGCAACAGTGAGTGCTGGTATCAGGGAACTTCATACGTGGGTCAGCAACAGTGAGTGCTGGTATCAGGGAACTTCATACGTGGGTCAGCTAACAGTGAGTGCTGGTATCAGGGAACTTCATACGTGGGTCAGCTAACAGTGAGTGCTGGTATCAGAGAACTTCATACGTGGGTCAGCAACAGTGAGTGCTGGTATCAGGGAACTTCATACGTGGGTCAGCAACAGTGAGTGCTGGTATCAGGGAACTTCATACGTGGGTCAGCAACAGTGAGTGCTGGTATCAGGGAACTTCATACGTGGGTCAGCAACAGCGAGTGCTGGTATCAGGGAACTTCATACGTGGGTCAGCAACAGTGAGTGCTGGTATCAGGGAACTTCATACGTGGGTCAGCAACAGTGAGTGCTGGTATCAGGGAACTTCATACGTGGGTCAGCTAACAGTGAGTGCTGGTATCAGGGAACTTCATACGTGGGTCAGCTAACAGTGAGTGCTGGTATCAGGGAACTTCATACGTGGGTCAGCAACAGTGAGTGCTGGTATCAGGGAACTTCATACGTGGGTCAGCAACAGCGAGTGCTGGTATCAGGGAACTTCGTTATTGTTATTACATCTGCAGGTGATAACGCCCATATATGATAACGACAAACACACTAATAACAAATTTGTTTAAAAATAAGAAATAAAATATTCATAAAATTCTGGTTCATTTTTTTTTTTTTTTTTTTTTTTTTTTTTTTTTTTTTTTTTGTCTAGGGTGAATTTCATTGGAAAAAAAAAGGCACTTATTCTGAGAGCGAGCAAATCGCGTGTAGCGAGCAGCACCAGTCATCCTCTGAGTAAGAATACCACAGCAGATGACAGTATTAAGCAGCACTCGTGGGAGTGAATCTGCAGCCATAAAGACAGTATCCGACAGGAGCACTCGTCCCGTGAACACGAGAGAGAGAGAGAGAGAGAGAGAGAGAGAGAGAGAGAGAGAGAGAGAGAGGGAGAGAAAGAGAAAGAGGGAGAGAGAGAGAGTGAGAGTGAGAGTAGACCTCTTAAACAGTGTAAGGACAGAACAGCAAACTGTGGACGACCTTGAAGACTGCCAGGCGACGGCGACTTACTGGGGGGTGGGGACCCAAGAGGACAACAGGTATCTACCGCAGGAATCTCGTACATCCTGCAGAGATACTTATCACACATATAAAATTTTTCTCTCTGAGAAACTAAGAATAGCTAAGCCTTGGCTGTCGCTTCACCCACCAACAGCCTGACCTGACTTGGCTTCCTCTTTCCTCTTTCTCCCTCGCGAATTCGTAATGGTCCAAGACGGAACGAAACATCATCCCGTATCTGACTCATGGAAGACAAGCGCGAAGCTCGATAATTCAGGTATTGACTCTGGCCAGAAATTTCAGTAATGACCGAGTGAACACAGCGTTGCACTTTACTGTAGATACGTCGCTTAACCACGAGTTCTCAGTACTGGTGCACAACATCAGCTCAGTAATCTGCTTATGAGATCCAGTAATGTACTTAGGAATATTGATCCCTGTTCAACGAGAGATGCTGCTGTTGCCACCTCATTATTACCTGTCCATTTTGATCGACTGGTTCAAGATTTGATAGTCAACACAGCAGCTGTCACATACGCAGAGCTAAAGTCATTATGATGCTGTTGATTTGGTTTGTGAGCACTTGTAAACACGCGTCGATACAAATTAAGCTGTTATCTCACAACCAGACGACTCGGCCTCAATCCCGGGAGAGTTGAGACATATGGGTAAGCCTTAGTATACCTGCTGCGCCTCTTCGCTTAGCAATAATTAGGTATCAGGGTGTTTGCCACTGGTGGTGCAGGTATTAGTGTATCTTGGACTCGGCTGTTTGTGTGTGTGTGTGTGTGTGTGTGTGTGTGTGTGTGTGTGTATGTGTGTCTGTGTGTGTGTGGGGGGTGTGTGTGTCTGTCTGTCTTATTCTTTATGGTAATCGCGACTGATGACCTTATAATTCGTGTGTATTGTAAAGTGAAGGTTTCTCTCTGCCTCGCCGCCTTCAGTGTGGAGACTGGAAAGTTTGTACTTCCAGAGGGGAAAGAAAGTATTTATTCCTGCCTGCATAGCGCTGAGAGCGCCAGACGATGAACACTCTGGCGCCTCTTATATCACAAACATGGCGAAAAAGTGGTCAGGATTTGAGTCATCGAAGTTATTGAACGTTTTAAATGTCTGGTAGCTAGCCTCTCGCTCCTTATATGAAAAGTTGTCCTCATGTTCAAGGAGGCTATCCTGGTGTTCATGAGACTAGCCTGGTGTTCAACAGAAGATTCTATTGTCGATAAGGCTATTCCGGTGATCAAAGCGACTAACCTGATGTTCAAGAGACGGTGTTCAAGGCGACTATCCTGGTGTTCACTGGACTAGCTTGGCCCTCAACAGATTATCCCGTCAGAAAATCCTGGTTTTCAAGGAGGGTTTGTTAAGGGTTGCTTATCCTGACATGCGTTGATCTTTGCCCAGTGATGTGAAGTATATTGATGTGGTCTTGCTTAAATATGACGCGCAGGGTGAGGGCGAATAGGGTGAGGGTGACCAGGGGCGAGGGTGAACAGGGGTGAAGGTGACCAGGGGTGACGGTGAACAGGGGTGAGGCTGAACAAGGGTGAGTGTGAACAGGGGTGAGGGTGACCAAGGGTGAGAGTGAATAGGGGTGAGGGTGAACAGGGGTGAGGATGAATAAGGGTGAGGATGAACAGGGTAAATTAATATTTATTTATGGGGAAGCGCTAAACACATGAGAGTGGGGGTCAAGCAGTGGAATAATAATAGTTTGATCGGAGAAAAAGGAAGACTGGCTCCTGTTCCTCGGATTCAAATCCTTTCACCTTAGAGATAGCTTGAGGAACAGGAGGAGTGGTTTTTGTGTGTCTAGGTAAATGGGGTCAACGCTGGTGTCAATGCTGGATTCAACGCTGGAGTCAACGAAGGAGGGTCAACGCTAGGGACAATGCTGGGACTAATTCTGGAGTCAGACACCCTTGGGTACTCTAGTCAAACACCCTGGGGTACCCTAGACAAACACCCTGGGGTACTCTAGACAGACACCCTGGGGTACCTAGCCTAGACAGACACCCTGGGGTACTCCAGACAGACACCCTGGGGTGCCAAAGACAGACACCCTGAAGTACTCTAGACAGACACCCTGGGACATGCACGCTGGGATCAACGCTGGGTGTCAACGTTGGAATTAATTGATCACCTCTCCATAGAGTCGTTTATGAACTTTATCTACCGTCTAGTATTATAATTAAATTACTCTCAATTTAGCATACTTGAAAACAAAAGTGTGTGTGCTTGTAAATAAGAACTTTCAGCAAAGTTCAGATCCAAAGTTCAGGATCAAAATTCAAGCTCAAATTCCAGCATTAGTATAAAAAGCAAAGTTCAGTGCCAAGGTTCAAGGTCAGAGTTCAAGGCTAAGGTTCATGGTCAGAGTTCAAGGTCAGAATTAAATGTCAGAATTCAAGGTCAGAGTTAAATGTCAGAATTCAAGGTCATACTTTAAGGTCAGAGTTCCATGATATAAGATTTGTTACTGAGACATCTTGCAACACAAACATCCAGCAAGACAAATTGTTGCTGAGGTGCCGGACGGATGCCAGACGGATGCCGGACGGATGCTAGACGGATGCCGGACGGATGCCGAACAGGTGATGGGTAAACGGTATGTGGATGCCGGGCGGACAATGGGTGATAGATAGCGAAGAAGAGGCAATGAAGAATAGACAATATACGGAAGAGGAGCAAGGAATTAATGAAAGCTTGGGAGGGAGTCAAGCTAGGGAGGGAGGCAAGCTAGGGAGGGAGTCAAGCTAGGGAGGGAGTCAAGCTAGGGAGGGAGTCAAGCTAGGGAGGGAGTCAAGCTAGGGAGGGAGTCAAGCTAGGGAGGGAGTCAAGCTAGGGAGGGAGTCAAGCTAGGAAGGGAGGCAAGCTAGGGAGGGAGGCAAGCTAGGGAGGGAGGCAAGCTAGGGAGGGAGTCAAGCTAGGGAGGGAGGCAAGTTAGGGAGGGAGTCAAGCTAGGGAGGGAGGCAAGCTAGGGAGGGAGGCAAGATAGGGAGGGAGTCAAGCTAGGGAGGGAGGCAAGTTAGGGAGGGAGTCAAGTTAGGGAGGGAGGCAAGTTAGGGAGGGAGTCAAGCTAGGGAGGGAGGCAAGCTAGGGAGGGAGGCAAGATAGGGAAGGAGGCAAGTTAGGGAGGGAGTCAAGCTAGGGAGGGAGTCAAGCTAGGGAGGGAGTCAAGCTAGGGAGGGAGTCAAGCTAGGGAGGGAGGCAAGCTAGGGAGGGAGGCAAGCTAGGGAGGGAGGCAAGCTAGGGAGGGAGGCAAGGTAGGGAGGGAGGCAAGCGAGGGAGGGAGGCAAGCTAGGGAGGAGGGCAAGCTAGGGAGGGAGGCAAGCTAGGGAGGGAGGCAAGCTAGGGAGGGAGGCAAGCTAGGGAGGAAGGCAAGCTAGGGAGGGAGGCAACCTAGGGAGGGAGGCAAGCTTGGGAGGGAGGCAAGCTAGGGAGGGAGGCAAGATAGGGAAGGAGGCAAGATAGGGAGGGAGGCAAGCTAGGGAAAGAGGTAAGCTAAGAAGGGAAACAAGCTAGGTAAGACTGCAAGCTAGGTAGGGAAGCAAGTATAGGAAATAAAGCAAGCTAGGTAGGAAAGGAAGCTAGGTAGGGGAACTAGCTAGGAAAGAAGACAAGCTATGGAGGTAAGCAAGATGGAAAAAAGGAAGGCTAGGGAGGTAAGCAAGCTAGGGAGGTAAGCAAGCTAGAGAGGTAAGCAAGCTAGAGAGGTAAGCAACATGGGGAGGTAAGCAAGCTAAGGAGGTAAGCAAGATGGAAAAAAGGCAGGCTAGGGAGGTAAGCAAGATAGGTAAGCAAGCTAGGGAGGTAAGCAAGCTAGGGAAGTAAGCAAGCTAGGAAGATAAGCAAGCTAGGGAGGTAAGCAAGCTAAGGAGGTAAGCAAGCTAGGAAGGTAAGCAAGCTAGGAAGGTAAGCAAGCTAGGAAGGTAAGCAAGCTAGGAAGGTAAGCAAGCTAGGGAGGTAAGCAAGCTAGGAAGGTAAGAAAGCTAGGGAACTAAGCAAGCTAGGAAGGTAAGCTAGGGAGGTAAGCAAGCTAGGGAGGTAAGCAAGCTAGGGAGGTAAGAAAGCTAGGAAGGTAAGCAAGCTAGGGAGGTAAGCAAGCTAGGAAGGTAAGCAAGCTAGGAAGGTAAGCAAGCTAGGGAGGTAAGCAAGCTAGGAAGGTAAGCAAGCTAGGAAGGTAAGCATGCTAGGAAGGTAAGCAAGCTAGGAAGGTAAGCAACCTAGGGAGGTAAGCAAGCTAGGGAGGCAAGCAATCTAGGGAGGTAAGCAAGCTAGGAAGGTAAGCAAGCTAGGAAGGTAAGCAAGCTAGGGAGGTAAGCAAGCTAGGGAGGTAAGCAAGCTAGGAAGGTAAGCAAGCTAGGAAGGTAAGCAAGCTAGGAAGGTAAGCAAGCTAGGAAGGTAAGCAAGCTAGGGAGGTAAGCAAGCTAGGGAAGCAAGCAAGCTAGGAAGATAAGCAAGCTAGGGAGGTAAGCAAGCTAGGGAGCTAAGCAAGCTAGGACGGTAAGCAAGCTAGAGAGGTAAGCAAGCTAAGGAGGTAAGCAAGCTAGGAAGGTAAGCAAACTAGGAAGGTAAGCAAGCTAGGAAGGTAAGCAAGCTAGGAAGGTAAGAAAGCTAGGGAGCTAAGCATGCTAGGAAGGTAAGCAAGCTAGGGAGGTAAGCAAGCTAGGGAGGTAAGCAAGATAGGAAGGTAAGCAAGCTAGGGAGGTAAGCAAGTTAGGAAGGTAAGCAAACTAGGAAGGTAAGCAAGCTAGGAAGGTAAGCAAGCTAGGAAGGTAAGCAAGCTAGGGAGGTAAGCAAGCTAGGGAGATAAGCAAACTAGGGAGGTAAGCAAGCTATAAAGGTAAGCAAGCTAAAAAGATAAGCAAGCTAGGAAGGTAAGCAAGCTAGGGAAGTAAGCAAGCTAGGCAGGCAAGCAAGCTAGGGAGGCAAGCAAGCTAGTAAGGTAAGCAAGCTAGGAAGGTAAGCAAGCTAGGGAGGTAAGCAAGCTAGGGAGGTAAGCAAGCTAGGGAGGTAAGTAAGCTAGGAAGGTAAGCAAGCTAAGAAGGTAAGCAAGCTAGGAAGGTAAGCAAGCTAGGAAGGTAAGCAAGCTAGGGAGGTAAGCAAGCTAGAAATGTAAGCAAGCTAGGAAGGTAAGCAAGCTAGAAAGGTAAGCAAGCTAGGAAGGTAAGCAAGCTAGGAAGGTAAGCAAGCTAGTAAGCTGAGCAAGGTAGGAAGGTAAGCAAGCTAGGAAGGTAAGCAAGCTAGGGAGGTAAGCAAGCTAGGAAGGTAAGCAAGCTAGTAAGGTAAGCAAGCTAGGAAGGTAAGCAAGCTAGGAAGGTAAGCAAGCTAGGAAGGTAAGCAAGCTAGGAAGGTAAGCAAGCTAGGAAGGTAAGCAAGCTAGAAAGGTAAGCAAGCTAGGAAGGTAAGCAAGCTAGGAAGGTAAGCAAGCTAGGAAGGTAAGCAAGCTAGGAAGGTAAGCAAGCTAGGAAGGTAAGCAAGCTAGAAATGTAAGCAAGCTAGGAAGGTAAGCAAGCTAGAAAGGTAAGCAAGCTAGGAAGGTAAGCAAGCTAGGAAGGTAAGCAAGCTAGGAAGGTAAGCAAGCTAGGAAGGTAAGCAAGCTAGGAAGGTAAGCAAGCTAGGAAGGTAAGCAAGCTAGGAAGGTAAGCAAGCTAGGAATGTAAGCAAGCTAGGAAGGTAAGCAAGCTAGGAAGGTAAGCAAGCTAGAAATGTAAGCAAGCTAGGAAGGTAAGCAAGCTAGAAAGGTAAGCAAGCTAGGAAGGTAAGCAAGCTAGGAAGGTAAGCAAGCTAGGAAGGTAAGCAAGCTAGGAAGGTAAGCAAGCTAGAAATGTAAGCAAGCTAGGAAGGTAAGCAAGCTAGAAAGGTAAGCAAGCTAGGAAGGTAAGCAAGCTAGGAAGGTAAGCAAGCTAGAAATGTAAGCAAGCTAGGAAGGTAAGCAAGCTAGAAAGGTAAGCAAGCTAGGAAGGTAAGCAAGCTAGGAAGGTAAGCAAACTAGGAAGGTAAGCAAGCTAGGAAGGTAAGCAAGCTAGAAATGTAAGCAAGCTAGGAAGGTAAGCAAGCTAGAAAGGTAAGCAAGCTAGGAAGGTAAGCAAGCTAGGAAGGTAAGCAAGCTAGGAAGGTAAGCAAGCTAGGAAGGTAAGCAAGCTAGGAAGGTAAGCAAGCTAGGAAAACATTAAACGGAAAACACACAATTCCGGAGTGTAAAGTAAAAGGACACAAGTGCAACTAATGTGACATTTATTGTGGCAACGTTTCGCTCTCCAGGAGCTTGATAAAGCTCCTGGAGAGCGAAACGTTGCCACAATAAATGTCACATTAGTTGCACTTGTGTCCTTTTACTTTACATATTGTCGGTAATTCTACCAACTTTATTACAATTCCGGAGTGACAAAAAATTTGCAATAAAGTTTGTTTTAAGTGAATCATTTTTTTCAAAAACCAAAAAATGAAAAGATAAACATAGTACTTACACGACTTATTAAAAAAGATATTGGAAGAAAACAGAATACAAATACACGGATACAAATGTTATTTATGTAAAGAGACACTTTTGCAACATAATAAGAACATAAGAAAGGAGGAACACTGCAGGAGGCCTGCTGGCCCATACTAGGCAGGTCCTTTACAATTCATCCCACTAACAAAACATTTGCCCAACCCTATTTTCAATGCCACCCAAGAAATAAGCTCTGATGTGAAAGTCCCACTCAAATCCAACCCATCCCACTCATGTACTTATCCAACTTAAATTTGAAACTACCCAAAGTCCCAGCCTCAATAACCCAACTAGGTAGACTGTTCCACTCATCAACTACCCTATTTCCAAACCAATACTTCCCTATGTCCTTTCTAAATCTAAACTTATCTAATTTAAATCCATGACTGCGGGTTCTCTCTTGGAGAGATATCCTCAAGACCTTATTAATATCCCCTTTATTAATACCTATCTTCCACTTATACACTTCGATCAGGTCTCCCCTCATTCTTCGTCTAACAAGTGAATGTAACTTAAGAGTCTTCAATCTTTCTTCATAAGGAAGATTTCTAATGCTATGTATTAATTTAGTCATCCTACGCTGAATGTTTTCTAACGAATTTATGTCCATTCTCTAATATGGAGACCAGAACTTAGCTGCATAATCTAGGTGAGGCCTTACTAATGATGTATAAAGCTGCAGTATGACCTCTGGACTTCTGTTGCTTACACTTCTTGATATAAATCCCAGTAATCTATTTGCCTTATTACGTACGCTTAGGCATTGCTGTCTTGGTTTAAGGTTGCTGCTCACCATAACCCCCAAGCCCTTTTCGCAATCTGTATGGCTAAGTTCTACATCATTTAACTTATAAGTACTAGGGTTATGGGCACTCCCAAGCTTCAGAACCTTGCATTTATCTACATTGAACTGCATCTACCACTTTTCTGACCAAGAATAGAGTTTGTTTAAATCCTCCTGAAGTTCCATAACATCTACGTTTGAATCACTTATCCTGCCTATCTTTGTGTCATCGGCGAATTTGCTCATATCACTAGTAATTCCCCCATCAAGATCATTGATATATATTATAAACAACAACGGGCCCAAGACTGATCCCTGTGGAACGCCACTTGTTACAGATCCCCACTCGGATTTAACCCCATTTATGGACACTCTCTGCTTCCTGTCAGTGAGCCATGACTCGATCCACGAGAGCACTTTTTCCCCAGTGCCATGAGCTGCCACTTTCTTTAACAGTCTATGGTGAGAGTAAGACACATGTGCAACATCTGGGTATCTTTATTGTAGACGTTTCGCCATCCAGTGGCTTTATCAATACAAATTCCAGGACATAACTTGAAGACAGTAGAACTATGTACAGAAGATGAGGTAATCAGTCCCTCAACCTAGGAGTAGGTGCGAACAGCACCATAGTCGTGGAGATTCTGATGCAGAAGAAAGAATCCTGGCGCTTATATAGTAACGTCAGGTGAAGCAGACGAGGGCAAATTCACTGGTAGGCGGGATTCCCCAGTGGAAGTAGGTCCTTCCCAAAGAGATGGGTTAGTTGTAGTAGTAGTCGTAGTTGTGAAGGTATGTACATGTCCTCAGAATTAAGATTCCATGATGTTGCAGTGTCTGACAAGTTGTGTACGAAAGGTATATAATACCGACAAGATGAGAGTAAGACACATGTGCAACATCTGGGTATCTCTATTGTAGACGTTTCGCCATCCAGTGGCTTTATCAATACAAATTCCAGGACATAACTTGAAGACAGTAGAACTATGTACAGAAGATGAGGTAATCAGTCCCTCAACCTAGGAGTAGGTGCGAACAGCACCATAGTCGTGGAGATTCTGATGCAGAAGAAAGAATCCTGGCGCTTATATAGTAACGTCAGGTGAAGCAGACGAGGGCAAATTCACTGGTGGGCGGGATTCCCCAGTGGAAGTAGGTCCTTCCCAAAGAGATGGGTTAGTTGTAGTAGTAGTCGTAGTTGTGAAGGTATGTACATGTCCTCAGAATTAAGATTCCATGATGTTGCAGTGTCTGACAAGTTGTGTACGAAAGGTATATAATACCGACAAGATGAGAGTAAGACACATGTGCAGTGAATTTGCCCTCGTCTGCTTCACCTGACGTTACTATATAAGCGCCAGGTTTCTTTCTTCTGCATCAGAATCTCCACGACTATGGTGCTGTTCGCACCTACTCCTAGGTTGAGGGACTGATTACCTCATCTTCTGTACATAGTTCTACTGTCTTCAAGTTATGTCCTGGAATTTGTATTGATAAAGCCACTGGATGGCGAAACGTCTACAATAGAGATACCCAGATGTTGCACATGTGTCTTACTCTCATCTTGTCGGTATTATATACCTTTCGTACACAACTTGTCAGACACTGCAACATCATGGAATCTTAATTCTGAGGACATGTACATACCTTCACAACTACGACTACTACTACAACTAACCCATCTCTTTGGGAAGGACCTACTTCCACTGGGGAATCCCGCCTACCAGTGAATTTGCCCTCGTCTGCTTCACCTGACGTTACTATATAAGCGCCAGGATTCTTTCTTCTGCATCAGAATCTCCACGACTATGGTGCTGTTCGCACCTACTCCTAGGTTGAGGGACTGATTACCTCATCTTCTGTACATAGTTCTACTGTCTTCAAGTTATGTCCTGGAATTTGTATTGATAAAGCCACTGGATGGCGAAACGTCTACAATAAAGATACCCAGATGTTGCACATGTGTCTTACTCTCATCTTGTCGGTATTATATACCTTTCGTACACAACAGTCTATGGTGCGGAACTCTATCAAAAGCCTTACTAAAATCTAAGTAAATAATATCAAATTCTTTATCGTGGTCAACAGCCTCAAAAGCTTTACTGAAGAAAGTTAATAAATTAGTTAGACAAGACCGGCCTCTTGTGAATCCATGCTGAGTATCATTAATCAAGCTATGCTTATCGAGATGGCTTCTTGTAATCTCAGCTATAATTGACTCTAGTAATTTGCCTACAATTGAGGTCAGGCTTATTGGGCGGTAATTTGACGGTAACGACTTGTCCCCCGTTTTAAAAATAGGAATTACATTAACCATCTTCCACATATCAGACACTACACCTGTTTGAAGAGATAAATTAAAAATATTAATTAATGGTTCACAGAGTTCCATTTTGCATTCCTTAAGAACCCTTGAAAAAACCTCATCAGGACCCGGCGACTTATTTTGCCTCAGTCTGTCTATCTGCTTCACAACCATTTCACTAGTGACTGTGATGTTACATAATTTATCTTCTTCTAGCCCACTATAAAAATTAATTACTGGAATATTGTTAGTGTCTTCCTGTGTAAAAACTGAGAGAAAATAATTATTAAAAATCGAGCACATTTCATTCTCTTTGTCAGTAAGGTGCCCATAGTTATTTTTAAGGGGACCTATCTTATCTCTAACTTTTGTTCTATAGACCTGGAAAAAACTTTTTGGGTTAGTTTAAGAATCCCTAGCAACTTTAATTTCATAGTCCCTTTTAGCTTTTCTTATCCCCTTTTTAATGTCCCTCTTAATGTCAATATACTGATTCATAAGATGACCCTCACCTCTTTTGATACGCCTATAAATTCCTTTCTTATGCCCTAGTAGATATTTGAGCCTATTATTCATCCATTTTGGGTCATTTCTATTTGATCTAATTTCTTTATATGGGATAAGCGTTCTTTGAGCAGCATGTATAGTGTTCAGAAAACTGTCATACTGATAGCTCACTTCGTTACCCCAGTCAACAGATGATAAGTGTTCTCTAAGCCCATCGTAATCTGCTAAGCGAAAATCTGGGACTGTTACTGAGTTATCGCTACTATCGTACTTCCATTCAATGCTAAATGTAATTGATTTGTGGTCGCTAGCACCCAGTTCCTCTGAAATTTCTAAATTATTAACAAGGGATTCATTGTTTGCCATAACTAAGTCAAGCAGGTTATTTCCCCTTGTAGGTTCTGTCACAAACTGCTTCAAAAAACAATCCTGAACTACTTCTAAGAAGTCGTATGATTCTAAATTCCCAGTCAAGAAATTCCAATCAATATGACTAAAGTTAAAGTCTCCTAGAATTACTACATTATCGTGCCTTGTGGCCTTAACAATTTCCTCCCATAGTAGTCTCCCTTGGTCCCTATCTAAGTTTGGGGGACGGTATATCACTCCTAAAATCAGTTTTTCATGCCCCTCTGAAAATTCTATCCAAACAGACTCTGTATGTGTTACTTCAGACTTAATACCCGTTTTTATGCAACAGTTCAAGCGATCTCGGACAAACAATGCCACCCCACCCCCCTTCCCGATACTTCTATCTACTTGGAACAATTTAAAACCCTGAATGTGACATTCCGCAGGCATGTCCCGACTTTTTGAATTAAACCACGTCTCAGTTAAGGCAAATACATCAATGTTACCTGCACTAGCAACTAATCTCAACTCGTCCATCTTATTCCTAGCACTACGGCAATTAGCATAATAAACATTGAAAGACTCTCCTTTCTTTTTACCCTTCCTGCTCATTTCTGTTTTTCTACTAAAACTATTACTGTCCTTATCACCCAAAGTCCCTGGCTTTTCAATATCTACCTCGTTCTGCTTATTACTAGTTCCCCTAGAACTCGTAATATTACTACACTGGGACTTCACTGTTTTCCTGCCAAAAACCCATACCACTAACTATTCCTAGTTTAAAGTCCTAACTGATCCCTCCACTGCAGTTGCCAGTGCTACCACCCCAGACCTAGATAAGTGAACCCCATCCCTGGCATACATGTCATTTCTGCCATAGAAGAGGTCCCAGAAGTCAATGAATGTTACCGCATTTTCCTTACAGTATTTGTCCAGCCAGCAATTGACACCAATTGCCCTGGACAACCATTCATTTCCAACTCCTTTCCTTGGCAAAATACCACATATGACAGGGTTCCCACCCTTACTTCTAATTATTTCTATTGCTGACCTATACCTGCTAATCAGGTCTTCACTCCTACATCTGCCAACATCGTTGCCTCCAGCACTGAGACAGATAATAGGATTGCTCCCATTACCTCTCATGATGTCATCCAGACGGCTAACAATATTCTCCATCCCAGCCCCAGGAAAGCAAACTCTCTGTCTCCTACTCCTGTCCTTCAAGCAGAACGCCCTATCCATATACCTAACTTGGCTATCCCCAACAACAACAATATTCTTACCTTCCTTGGTGTCGTTCGTCGTGACGTTCCCAGTAGTCGACTCACATTCGTCGGGTAGCACTGAGAATGTATTAGATGTTTCCACAACAGTTTCCACGGCAGTCTCTTTCTTCTTCATCGTTTCTACCTTTCCATTCGTCTTCTTGATCGTCAACTTCGTTCCCTGCTGTCCAGCCACTGACCAGTTTCCCATCTTGACCTGAGGACTCGAAAAAGGAGGACTACTACGAATCTTCTTGTTTTCCTCGGTCAGTCGCCGAATCTCCATCTTCGCCATCCTCAATTCTTCCTTAAGGTGTTGGTAAAGTTGCTCGATGGAGGGCATCTTGCTTCAATTCGTAGAGAGCGCGCAAACAGGTCTTCACAGAGCTAAGTACACGTCACCACTGCGCAAAAGCCAACTCAATCAGGAGCTACTGCGCAGCACGTCCGCACGGCCCAATAGCGATGCGAACACTGTGCAATAACATGCGAACATGTGCAATATCCACATGATGAATTAGACACGTGTGCAACATCTGGATATCTTTATTTGTAGACGTTTCGCCATCCAGTGACTCTGCCAATACAAGGACACAATATGAAGACTGTAGAAATATATACAAAAGATGAGGTAATCAGTCCCTCAGTCATGGAGATGGTGGAGAGCACCGTAGTGTTGAACACTCTCAGGTTCTTCAAGATCAAGGCTGAGGGACTCATTACATCAGCTTTTTGTGTCAAAAGTTTCAGCCTTCACAGGTATATAACTCTGGTATAACTGGATGTATATGGTGTGTGGTATTAGGGTGTCACAACACTTTTGTCTGTTGTAATCATTTTTGTAAGGGTGACTTGGGAATTTGTGATTTAACTCATTTTTGTGTACCTTTTAATATAATTTCCACCTTGTATTGTAATGTTTTAAATAAAATATAAAAAAAAACATCAGCTTTTGTATATAGTTCTACTGTGTAAGCGAAACGTTTCATTAATAAAGATACCCCAATGGAAATCAAAGGACCCCAATGGAAATAAGTCACTCTGTCTGACTTTTTTGGGTTATCCTAGGTTCTCTACACATATGCTGCTATGTATGATAATTCTATGTAACTGTATTTGTGTATACCTGAATAAATTTACTTACTTACTTACCCAACTGTTGCACATGTGTCTTATTCTTCAGCTCACCCGTTGTGTCACCGTGTATAAATTGAGAGTTTAATTTCGAGTTTAAGGATTAAAGTATTCTTGATATTAGTTGGCAAGTAATATAGCCTGAACGACCCACTGTTATTCCCAGCCTGATCACCTGTTAACGGTGGCAGCACCTGCCTCCAGCGACACACTTCATTATTTTCACCTGCACAGGTGCGCAAGGTTCAGAAGGAGCGCTGCTACGGCCGACACTCTCGCAGGTTAGCGCTGGAATACCGAACCTGAGACACCCAGGGTTCAACCTTCATCAAAGCAAACAAACAATGTGTGGGTCCCGGTCTTCGTGCTACGTAATTTTTATGCGACGCCAATTGTTAAAAGATATGGAGACAGATATTTGGTAAAAAGAACAAAAAAGTAAGCCATCGTTTTGAACTTTTCTTAAGAAAAGATTGAATGAGTGAGGTGAATTCTGTTTCAGTACCTTTGTTGCTGTAACTTGTGTATTGCCATAGTACTTGATTTGTTAATGCAGTTTCGTCACGACACCAAAGATGTCACCCCCATGAAATCCAAGGGAGGGGGGATAGGGGTAGCAAACTCCAGTTACATCACTGCTGCATGACCAGTGACTAATGTTTAACAATATATATATATATATATACACTGATCTCTGGCTGAAGGAGACTCGAACCTTCAAACCTTGGAACAAGGTACGAAGTGCGTTACCATTCTCACCACACTGTACCAATACCTTGGCGTCCTGCTCTTGCGAATTCCTTGCATATATATATATATATATATATATATATATATATATATATATATATATATATATATATATAATGTCGTGCCGAATAGGCAGAACTTGCGATCTTGGCTTAAATAGCAACGCTCATCTTGCCATATAGGACAAGCGAAAATTTGTGTATGCAATAATTTCGCCAAAATCATTCTGAACCTAACGAAAAATATATATTTCACTGTGTTTGTTTAGTATTAAATTATCGTAAACAAATCTAAAATATATTTAGTTGGGTTAGGCTAAAATAAATTGTTCTTGTTATAATAAGGTTAGGTAAGTTTTCTAAGATTCTTTTGGTGTAAAATTAAAAATGTTTACATAAACATTAATGAAAAAAAATATATTTTTAAACGTATAAGAGAAAATTTTAGAAAGGACTTAATTTTAAATGAGTTCTTGCTAATTGACCAGTTTTACATATTCGGCACGACATTTATATATATACATTAGTCGTGCCGAATAGGTAAAACTGGTCATTTAACAAGAACATGTTTAAAATTAAGTCATTTCTAAAATTTTCTCTTGTACGAAAACAACCTTAGAAAACTTGCCCAACCTTATTATAACAAGTGCAATTTAATTTAGCATAATCCAACTACTAAATATATGTTAGATAAGTTTACAATAATTTAATAATAAACATAATGAAATATATTTTTTCGTTAGGTTCAGAATGATTTTTGCGAAATTACTGCTTACATAAATTTTCGCTTGCCTTATTCGGCAAGAAAAGTGTTGCTGTTTAAGCCAAAATCACAAGTTTTACCTATTCGGCACGACATATTTTTTTTATTATTATTAACACATCGGCCGTCTCCCACCAAGGCAGGGTGACCCGAAAAAGAAAAACTTTCACCATCATTCACTCCATTACTGTCTTGCCAGAGGCGAGCTTACACTGTAGCAATTTTTTTTCAGATAGTTTAACGTCGAAGTGCATAGTTACTTGAGTGGTCATCGTTGGGTGAGTTGAACCTGCCTAGCATGGACCAATATGTCTAATGCTGTGCATTTTCTTCGTATTCTTGATAATTAAACTGTGATCTCAAATTTCTTCACCTTCAAACCCAAACTGTACACATTATCTGAACGCTAAATTACGTATGATTTCACTTAAAGTTGATCATTATTAAGAAAAATAAAGTAGGCTCGCTGGTCGATAAATATATTGGCCAGGTGCTCCCTAAAGGGGAGTATCCACAGGTTTTAATGCTGCTGCACCAACACAATACACTTGCCTCTGCTATAGTTGATAAATACACGTATTTTATCCTTTGGAATGTTGAGGGAGGGATGCTGAGCCATCAGAGAGAAGTGATCGAGAAGTTTACCGCTGATCGACGTCAGTGTCAGATCAACCGCTTGCGTACCAGTGCAGAATGGAAGAACGCTGCAGCAGTCCTACTTGCTTAAACAAGACAGGTCCTTCTCAAAACCAACCATAGCCACCCACCAACCTGTATATTATCAGTGACAAGCAACCGCTGACGTACTGGTAAACTACAGAAATGACGCAGTCGCTTGCTTGCCGGTGCTGGGCATCAGTGATGCGCAACGACTGACGTATTAGTGCTGGGTATCAGTAATGAGCAGCCCATGGCGTACCGGCTCTAGGTATCAGAGATCTGCTGGCGTAGTAGAGCTTGCGTATTAGTCATTAAGTCACCCCCTGGGGTACTGGTATTGGGTATTAAAGAACCCCCTGGTGTAACGGGTCTGGATATCAATCCCATTATGAATATGAATCTCTGGTCCTAAGACATTACGTTAATTTATCCACTGTATGGATTTTCCCCGACTTCCTTGTGTAAGTTACATTATGTTAGGTTCATTTGAATTAGCGTAAATCTAAAACAAGTAAATCATAACGTAACTAAGCATAAATACCTAACCAGGGAATTTGTTTTAAGATATGTTGGAAAACTAATGTGGCATAGTAACGACGGTGTTTTTTCAACGGCCATTAAGTACACTGTGAAACAGAGGAGTCGCTAGGGTTGGTGTCACCCGGGGTGACATCTTTGGTGTCACCCCCATGAAATTCGAGAGAGGGGGGATAGGGGCAGTAAACTCCAGTTACATCACTGCTGCATGACCAGTTACATCACTGCTGCATGACCAGTTACATCACTACTGCATGACCAGTTACATCACTGCTGCATGACCAGTTACATCACTGCTGCATGACCAGTTACATCACTGCTGCATGATCAGTTACATCACTGCTGCATGACCAGTTGCATCACTGCTGCATGATCAGTTACATCACTGCTGCATGACCAGTTACATCACTGCTGCATGACCAGTTACATCACTGCTGCATGATCAGTTACATCACTGCTGCATGATCAGTTACATCACTGCTGCATGACCAGTTGCATCACTGCTGCATGACCAGTTGCATCACTGCTGCATGACCAGTTGCATCACTGCTGCATGACCAGTTGCATCACTGCTGCATGACCAGTTACATCACTGCTGCATGACCAGTTACATCACTGCTGCATGACCAGTTGCATCACTGCTGCATGACCAGTTACATCACTGCTGCATGACCAGTTGCATCACAGCTGCATGACCAGTTGCATCACTGCTGCATGACCAGTTACATCACTGCTGCATGACCAGTTACATCACTGCTGCATGACCAGTTACATCACTGCTGCATGACCAGTTACATCACTGCTGCATGACCAGTTACATCACTGCTGCATGACCAGTTGCATCACTGCTGCATGACCAGTTGCATCACTGCTGCATGACCAGTTGCATCACTGCTGCATGATCAGTTACATCACTGCTGCATTTCCAGTTGCATCACTGCTGCATGACCAGTTACATCACTGCTGCATGACCAGTTACATCACTGCTGCATGACCAGTTGCATCACTGCTGCATGACCAGTTACATCACTGCTGCATGACCAGTTACATCACTGCTGCATGACCAGTTACATCACTGCTGCATGATCAGTTACATCACTGCTGCATGACCAGTTACATCACTGCTGCATGACCAGTTACATCACTGCTGCATGACCAGTTACATCACTGCTGCATGACCAGTTACATCACTGCTGCATGACCAGTGACTAATGTTTAACAATAAGAACATTTAATGGCCATAAACCGAATTTTATTAATGATAAAATAAATAATCGTAGTAATGTTGAGGAAACATAAACTCAAATACTACTTTGAGTACAGCAACAGATCCTACATTTATTCATCTTAAACAATGGAAAAAAAAAACTTGAAAAAATAAAGAAAAAACTAGTTCCGATTTAACCTTGAGTACAGGTAACATCTCAATGAATCTAATATTTAATTTCTTTGCCTTCAGTCCTGCAAAATCATCTATCACATCATCAAAATCAATGATTTTCCCTATATAGGCCTATTTGTACTCTGTAATCCTATAATAGGCTATATAGAAACGAAGGATTTTTCTCTTAGGTTGCTGCAGCATGGTTTTGGTCATTAGTGTTACCTTCTTTAGAGGCTCTATGGTGTCACTCCCTAAATGGTGTCACCCGGGGCGGCCCGCCCCCCCTTAAGACGCCCCTGATGTGAAACTAACGTTCTCTGGGGAAAATAGACTGTAAAAAAATCAGTGGATCACGTTGTGTCTTACGATATATAAGTCGATGGTGTGGAAGCTGTAGTGTTCCTTGAGTCGACCAAGTGAGGAGACGTAGGATCTTTTAGAAGAAAAGTACGTATAGTTATGACATTTATAAAAGGTAACTTTAGCCACGTTTAGCTTCTTCAGTTTAGGGCTGAAGAAAGAACACAAGGCGTAACGCAGCCTTTAAAAACAGTACGTATGTCTGCTTCCACATCCAGTCGGTATCGCCATACCAGCTGTGAGAGATACTGATGGAGCTGTTTGTGGTGTAAGGTGTAGCTGTGTAGGTTGTTGTGTAAAGCAGTGGACCTATATGGTGATCAAAGTGGCAGTGGTGTCTTAATATGTTGGCGGTGGTGGACATAAATTAATAATAACCCACGTCATAGAATTAGTGAGGGTGCAGAGCATTTATTTCTATGGACGAGGCTCTCACCGAGGGCAAAGTTACTCAATCATAATGTAACGGCTGGAATGAGGTGTTCTGTTAATCAACCCAGATACGGGCAAGGGAATTATTAGAGAGGAGTATAACACGAAGTTAAACCTTCTCCATATTGATGATTTTAACTGATAATGCCGAAGTATTTATTGTGTGGAAACTAGTCTAAGCTTTAAATTTACCAGCGGCGGTGATTCGACCTCTGGATCAACAGGTTGGCAGCTCAAAGCTATGACCAGTGCACCTCCATAACTACGATAATAACGCGATTCAGTTATAGTTTTTTTAAGCGTTGAAGGAGATGAGAGAATAATAACTTTAGATCTACGTACATAATACCAAGTAAGATCAAGTATGACTGATGTAGCCTCTTGTTTCACCGAGCGATTGATATCGTGGAATATCTGGCGTAAAAAAGCCTCTGGCTTAATGAAATCACTAGGTTCACAAACGGTTAGATTTCACTCAGCTTCTGACTTCAAGGAACCTATGTCTTGCAAAATAAGAAAGAAAGATCAACTATAATTAAGATATCTGTTTTGATGGAGAGGGAGAAAGTCTTACATTAGAGTGAAAGAAAATATTGAGAAGTTCTTTTTCAAGGGGGTTTGAGAGTGCGAATCTTTAAAGCCGGATCGAATCTCATTTGGACCCCTCATTCAACTAAGCTGTTAACTCCTCCTTACTGATAAAGAACAGCGAGGTCAATTTTCATTCCGTGACGTCATGCTATAAAATTTTTAACGAGGATCTTACCGTGATGGTATCAGGCAATCATCAGACGTGATCACTGAGATAGCGAACGATGCTGGAGATGCTATTCTGTGTGTGGGTCTGAGGAAGGCTGTTAAGAAGGGCTGTATAATGATGTTAATAATGTCTGAAGGAGGCTAAGAGGCGGTCCTCAAGAAGACTGCTATGAAAATCTGAAAGAGACTGTTAAGAAGGCCCGAAGGAGGTTGTTAAGGTCTAAAGGAGGCTGTTTCGAAGGCCTAAAGAATGCTTTAAGATGCCAGCTGACTACCCGAGCCGTCACGAAACCACTGTTATTGTTCTATGTGAAGTTACCAGCAGAATCGACTCGTAAGTCAGTCGTGATCTACAGTCTACGAGGTAACTGCGAGGATACAAAAATATAGTTAAATTAAGTTAAAAGCTTAATTATGTACTACATCTGTGGGCAGCAACTGCGAGAAATATAAATTCGCTTGTAAAAAAAGTAGACAGAGACACCACTTATTATTATTAATTATTATTTATTATTATTATTATTAATTATTATTATATTTACAAGGAAGCGGTAAATCCATAAGGGTCTTATAGAGCCGGGGGGGGGGGAATTGGAGGTAATATATTTGATTCCCCCTCCCCCAAAAAGAGGAGAGTTAACTCCAATTCCATGAATCGCGAGCCCTTAACCAGCAGTAAGGCACCAGCCTACGATGGAGAGTTTTGGTCGACACAACCTAGTCGTTACAGGCTCGATCCAACGTCACCCAACCTTAGTTTACTGAGACTTTTTTCTTATTTTTATCATCGGGTATCTAAACGAGCTTCTACATAGTGCCCCAGACTGCAACGAGGAACATTCAGTGAAGCATCATCAACGAGGAACATTCAGTGAAGCATCATCAACGAGGAACATTCAGTGAAGCATCATCAACGAGGAACATTCAGTGAAGCATCATCAACGAGGAACATTCAGTGAAGCATCATCAACGAGGAACATTCAGTGAAGCATCATCAACGAGGAACATTCAGTGAAGCATCATCAACGAGGAACATTCAGTGAAGCATCATCAACGAGGAACATTCAGTGAAGCACCATCAACGAGGAACATTCAGTGAAGCACCATCAACGAGGAACATTCAGTGAAGCACCATCAACGAGGAACATTCAGTGAAGCACCATCAACGAGGAACATTCAGTGAAGCACCATGAAAAAAGAACCCGCAAAGAAAGCCTCATTAAGATGCGAGAGGTAAGAGTCAAGAAGGAAAGATTCTTAGAAAGCAAATCTATTTAATTAAGAGGTGGAGATCAATGGTGGAGCAGCGTGAAGTCTACGCCATTAGATCGATAGTGGAGCAGGATGGAGCCTCGCCAATCTTGAGTTTAATGAAGCAGAAGCGTGGAGCCCCATGTCTTTAGATCTATGGTTGTAAATCGTGGAGCCTTTCCACGTCTTGAAATGTTGATGAGTGGAGGTACACTCCTGGGTATCAGGATTATTGTTTACGCCAGTAGAGGCGCAGTAACTAAAATATCGTCCACATACCGCAGCTGTTTAATTGACCTCAGGATCGTAGTTAAGATACCTGGAGTATACCTGGAGAGGGTTTCGGGGATCAACGCCCCCGCGACGCGGTTTGTGACCAGGCCTCGTGGTGGATCACGGTCTGATCAACCAGGCTGTTACTGATGGCCTCACGCAAACTAACGTACGAACCACAACCCGGCTGGTCAGGTACTGACTTTAGGTGCCGTTCAGCGCCTTCTTGAAGACAGCCAGGGGTCTATTGGTAATCCCCCCTTGCGTATGCTGGCAGGCAGTTGAACAGTCTTGGGCCTTTGACACTTATTGTGTTGTCTTTCAGTGTACTCGTGGCGTCCCTTCTTTTCATTGGGAGAATGTTTCATCTCCTGCCGAGTTTTTTGCTTTCATAGGGAGTGATTTTCGTGTGCAAGTTTGATACCAATCCCTCTAAGAATTTCAAAGTGTATATTATCATGTATCTTTCTCGCCTGCGTTCCAGGGAATACAAACCAAGGGACTTCAACAGTTTCCAGTAATTTAAGTGCTTTATTGTACTTATGTGTGCCTTCAAAGTTCTTTGCACACTATCCAGGTCAGCAATTTCGCCTGTCTTGAAGGGGGCAGTTAGTGTATAGCAGTATTCCAGCCTAGAGAGAACAAGCGATTTGAAGAGAATCATGGGCTTGGCGTCGCTAATTTTGAAGGTTCTCTTTATCCATCCTATCATTTTTCTAGCAGATGCGGTAGATACATTGTTGTGGTCTTTGAAGGTGAGAAGGTGCACCTGGAATCCAAGTTCCTTATAACTGAAGCAGTTATAACGAACTCAAAACTTGATTAGGTCAGCAAAATCTAAGGGAGGCTCAGGTCAGTCTGCAACTACAATGATGGCTAGGCATAGGAGGTCGATGGTTTGGTCCACTTGCACGTTAGTGAATAAGAACTGCAACGTCAAAATTCGTGAGCGGCTTCTCACAAACATCGTGCTCTTTAACGAAGCTTAGAAGGTCGCTCAAGTGTTGTGGGAACTTTGGCAAGTGTTTCGCTAAAACATCTCGGAGCTTTATTATTCCCAAACTTTTCGTCGACAGATTATTTGTTGCAATATTTGGATCAGACATCACGTGACACCAGCCTCATCCCTCGCTACATGTCTCTCTCTCTCTCTCTCTCTCTCTCTCTCTCTCTCTCTCTCTCTCTCTCTCTCTCTCTCTCTCTCCATTTTATAACTCCTTTTTTTTCTTTTGCTTGCTCTGTATTAGGACTGGAAAAACCACTCAAGGCGAAACATTTCCCATAATAAATGTCCTGACGTGTACATACGTGTCTTTATTCACTTAACATTTACAACTCCCTCTGGGTATAAACAGAGAGATAGACTTCTGCGACTACGCAGGGAGAGATACACCTCAGGGTGTATGCAAGGGGGACCGAGGGAGAGAGATATACACCTACACCTCTGGGTGTATACAGCCTGTCCCCCAGTATGACGCCACGGGAAGCCTCACGTTCGCCTTCAGAACAAGTCACTATGAATACCTCGCGCTAATTCGGTTTATTAATATGAATTTATTCGTGGATATTAATATTCTTGCGACTTATTTTTTTCTTTTACAATTTCATCGGAAAGATACCGTTTATTGTCTGGGAATAATTTAAATTAACTCATTGATGTGTCATGGAAGCGATATTATTCTCAAACTGAAGAAAGGTAAATCTTTCTCATTCGTTTTTCAATAAGTTAATTTGATCACGCCTCCACTTCAGATTTCTTAAAGATTAGGTCAAGCCATTGAATTATTATATTAAAAAAAAATTATATATTTAGTTCAAACCTCTCGGTGCCAGTGTTGCGGGTACAGGCATTAAGAAATATTAACTGAAAAGAACAGTCAGTGCCCTCGTTAAGGTATATACGTTCATATATAAACGAACGAGAAAAAACATTAATGGGAGATCCTTTGGCACTAGTATTAGGGAAGACGAGAGACCATATTTTCGATATATGAAACAACACTACAGAAATTATACAATTTCTTCAGTGGCAGTGATTGATAACTCTAAAACAGCGAAGGCCTCTTAAATGTCAGCAGCAGCAGCAGCGTGGCGCACAGAACCAATGGGACTAGTACAGTTTCTAGCTAATTATACTCAGAGGGGAAGTAATTAGATTTGTTTAAGGAAGGATGTGTAAAATGCCTTGGCTCTGGAGACCTTCACAGACATCAAAACATCTCATTTGAGGGGAAGCACGAGCATAACTCGTCCTCTTATAACTACAAATAGGTTCCTGCAGTTATAAATAGGTAACTGCAGCATTCTTTCAGACAAATTGCCTAGGTATGGGCACCATACCACAAGTTATATTACTAAAAAGAAAGAAGTTATGAAAAGAGAAGCATTTCTCTTTCATTTCTTGAACCTGACAATAACACACACACACACACACACACACACACACACACACACACACACACACACACACACACACACACACACACACGACACCATGCAACCACAAATAAGTGAATGCGTAAAAAAAACTAATCCAAGATCTTATTTCATATATAACATTCGTTGGTAAAAAAAAGGGGGGGGAGGGTTATAATTCGTTTATAACGTTAATTGAACATGACATTTGGGCTCGCTGATTGGTTGAGCGGATAACAAGTACCAATTAGAGGACATCCCTGAGTAGTCATTTCATATTTTCTAATTTTTATTAATAGTGACATTGATGTCATATTCCTATGTTAGGGGTCAAGGGTACACACCATCAGCCTTTCACTTTCATTCTGCTACCAGTAGTATCCCTTGCTGAACGAACGAACGATAGTTCAGGTAAGATCCCAAATGGGATGAGCGGGGAAGACGGGACAGACGAAGAATAGTGCTGGAGAGGAGTGTTCTTAGTCGTAGAAATAGAGCCAGGGCTTAACCCAGCAGCGAAGGCGATCGTGGAACAGATATTGAGAGGAGAAGTTCAGGCACCTCTGTTGGGACTCCGGTGGGGTGAGCGGGGAGGAAGGGACAGGCGAAGTTTAGCGCTAGAGAGGAGTGTAGAAATGAGCCATGTCTTAACCCAGAAGCTAAGGCGAACGTGGGTCAGAGAATGGTACCTGCAGAGAAGGTACCTGTCAGAGAATCCAAAGTTATTTGTAAATAGGGTTAGGAGCAGGATCATACAAGGAGTAGAAAAGGTTGTGTTGGTTTGTGGGTCTGCGAATGTCTTCGTCAAGGAGAGGGGTCCAGTAGTCGTGTCGTGTCTCAAGTTTGTCTGTCACTGAGCGTCTTCCAGTACAGATTCAGCGCAGGGATGTCTAATTGGGCATGGAGAGACTCGCTTGTGGCGAAGTCCTCCATCCCTTGTTACTACTACCACTGCTTTATCTAACACTGGTATTGCTACAAACTCTACTACTACTACTACTACTACTACTACTACTACTACTACTACTGCTGCTACTACTAATACTACTTTACTACTATTACTACCACTATACTACTACATTACTATTACTACTACACTAATATTTCTACTACTATATACTATTAACATTACTACTACACTACTAATATTACTACTACTACTGCTACACTACTACACTACTATTGTCTCTGCCGTTGCTTTTACTACAACTGTTGTCGTAATAAAGTTGGTAGAATTACCGACAATATGTAAAGTAAAAGGACACATGTGTAACTAGTGTGACATTTTAATGGCTTGATAAAGCTCCTGGAGAGCGAAACGTTGCCACAATAAAATGTCACATTAGTTGCACTTGTGTCCTTTTACTTTACAACTGTTGTTACTATTGTATTATTATCACTTCAACTAGTATCATTATTGTTGTTTTAACTATTACTACTCATACTACTACTATTACTGCATCGTCTACCCCTACTACTACTACTACCACTACATTACATCTTCCACTATTATTACTACTACCACTATTGTTACTGCTACCATTACTGTTATATTACGTATTCTATAATATTCCCAGCACCGTTGGAACTACTGTTGCTGCTGTTGCCACTGACACTAAATATGACCTTTGTGCAGACCTGATCACAAAGGCCATCAGACGCAAGCAGGATCATCTTACAGCCACCAGCCAAGCAAGCAGCCAACTAGGCACGTAAACAGACAATCAATTAAGCAAATTAGCTTGCCCCAAAAAATTAGAAACCTTGCATGCGTGAAAGTTGTCAAGCGAGAAACGCCTAAACAAGACAGACCTAAACAAACAGACGGTACACAGGTTTGGGCGAAAAGAGGTTGGGTTAGCAATGTATAAACTATCCAGATCAAGATATGGTAGACGTTTCGCCCACGCAGTGGACCTCATCACGTCACTAGCAAAGGTGAATTGGTAGTGCTCACTTTGTGAGAGAAACGTCGTCTGAGAAGAGATCCATATGCCTGCATCTGTCTCTTCTAAGGTGGAAAAGGTAACGAACCGACGACGAGTGAATAACAAGACGCGCGAAACATCGTATATGCCTAGTACAACAATGTTTCGCTCAAGGTGAAGCCTTCTCAAGGTTTCCTTGAATAAAACGTCGTTATAATAAAGCCCTACTTAGTTTTATATGCCTTTTCATTCAAGACAAAAATGAAACAGGGAAGGCAGTGTCATGTGAAGAAAGAAACATTCAAGTTAAACTTAAATAAACAAAGGAGTGTCGCCAAACAAGGATACACACGAACAAGGAGAGAATCAAGCAGCAGCAGCAATTCATCAAGAAAGACGATACTGGGGAGTGGACACACAATGCTTAATGTGCACAGGGTAATATCACGACCACCTGCATAGTGGAGAGAGAGAGATCCAGACCTGGTAGTCACCGATGATACATATTGCAATGAGGGGGAATACACAGCATTCAATGTGTGTATATCTGGACCTAGTGTCTAAGAGGGTACACGGCAACAAATTTCAGACCTAGCTTTTTGCTCATGACGACGTCCTTGTTAGACCATGAGGACAGTCCATAACGTAAGACCCATAACAGGCAGGCCCAACTCACACCCAACTAATCTCTCTTATGTATCAGGTCAGTTGCAAATTCTCAGCGAAGATGTGGAGGATGCATTGACCTGATACATAAGAGAGACTAGTTGGGTGTGAGTTGGGTCTGCCTGTTATGGGCCTTATCTATCACCAGCAAGTAAACCTTCTGCAGTGCTTCACAATTCTTATGCTTATATAAATGGCAAGTAAAAGACAGTAGAAGGCAATTTTTATCTGATGTTTAAATCTGTAACTGATTGCAACAGTTGTATACAAACGATCAAACACATTTTTTGGAGAGTGATAAGTGGATAAAGCGGGTGAAGTGGTTCCTAACCGGACTGTGAGGAAAACACACACCTACCACAACAAGCACTAACTGGAAAAACATTTAAGAACGTTTCGCTCTCTGTATAGAGCTTTATCGAATCATAAATCTATAAAGACATTCTTAGAGCGGAACATTGACCTCAATAAAAGCTAGATGCGCAGCTCGTGTGTCTCTTCTTCAGTTGTTGTTGTGGTACGCCATTTGTATTCGCTTCTGAGAAGTAGAAACTATACGCTTCTCCTCGCAATGACTTTCTTAATCGACCGTGATGTGTGTTGTCATTACTCATCTCTTTTTAGAGCATTTAAAGATAATGAAAATTGGCTTAACTTAGCAGAAGTGTAGAGAATTAATGCCACGCTCAAAGTACTTATTTTAAACAGCCTGACATGAATATGAAAAAAAAATTGACTTTTAAAAGCTTGAAGACTACGCTTAAAAGATCTTTTCTGTGGAGACGAGGGTAGCGATGAATGTTTTTGGGTGCGATAAGTCGCACGTCAAGTCAGGCACGAGAAGACGCACGACAAGTCGGGCACAAGAAGTAGCACGTCAACTCAGGCACGAGTCCTTCCTGCACGGGCATCGTGGAGATGAATGGTATAAAATACCGACACGATGAAAAAATAGAGATAAATGAGGTACAGTGCGATGCTTGATCGACTACGTTTCGCCCACACACGGGGATCGTCTTTAGCTGTTGTTGATGAAGTACGTGCCAGTCATTGCTGACCTTCCTGTTCACACGTCATTCCATTCCATTCCTGTCGCCCTACAGTGTGTCATCAACACTGACAGTATCACTACTACCACAATTTCCATGGTTCCTATCACTATCGTAGCTTCCATTGGCCACCACTACCACTTTCCCATCACCATCACTTTTGTCATGACCACGACCTCCACCACCATCACTGCTGTTATTACTACTACTACTACTACTACTGCTGCTAATACTAGTAGTAGTAGTACTGTTACCACTATCAGCATCACCACCGCCACCACCATCGTCACCACCACCACCACCAGCTCCTATCACGAACCATTTTCCACATCTTGCCCCATCTTTTTTCTTCTTCCTCTTCCTCACAAATACTGCTAAATTAAGTCTAAATGGGAACAAAAATAGAAAGAATTTAGTACGCCATCAACACCTTTCCCGAGGAAGCTGCAATTCCTGGACGTCCGGGGCCCAAGACTGTTCAACTGCCTCCCACCATGCATAAGAGGAATTGCCAATAGATCCCTGGCTGCCTTCAAGAGGAAGAGGGATAGATACCTAAAGTCAGTTCCCGATCAGCCGGGCTGTGATTCGTACGTTGGACTACATGCGGCCAGCAGTAATAGGCCCTGATCCATCGGGAGGCCTGGTCAAGGACTAGGCCGCGGGGGCTTTGACCCCCGGAATACCCCCCCCAGGTAAGTAGATATAACCTGAAGGGGTATATTCTCTGAATAGAATAACTATTTCAGGGATGTAAGTTTTAATATCCCAGGTGAAGTCTGTAGATTTTTAACGTAACACACAATATGCAGTTTATGGCATTTTATTGAGATGTTTTGCCCACGAGGGATTTTATCAGGAGAGTTGATAAGTCTTTGGTAGACGAAACGTCTTAAGTGACATGTTGAGTCTAACATATTTGTCACTATACAATACCATCGACTGTAGATAAATGGTTCAGAGAACCGACAAGTTGATAAATGAGACACTTACACAACACTTGTGGTGACAGCTAGTGCTGACATCACCTACGACTGCTTCACCTTACCTGTCAGCAGTATATAAGCCTCCGCGCACATGCTGTAGGGTTTTCTTCTTCGGGTGCCAGAGACCGGTCATCGCAAGATTAAGACCCGTGCCAGGACCCCGGTCTTAGCGAACATTATACATACATACATATATACACATGCTGTAGGTCATATGACTATGACCCGCGACAGGAAACACTTGTCCTGTTTCTTGATAAACATTATACCTACCTACCAGTTGTTGTACTCTTATCAAGATCGATGGATTGATCTCATCACTCCAGGCTGAGGGACTGATTACCTCCAACTGATCTTTAACCATTTTTCTCTGTATCGGACCGAGGAAGCCACTGGTTGGCGAAACGTTTCCACAATCAAGATACCCATGTGTTGCACAAGTGTCTCATTTTGCAATACCATTGATAAACATACTAGCTAAACGATTATTATTTCTGGTAACTCGGGGTATAAATACTGAAAAAATATAATGATTGTATTGTTAAATGAGTATATTTAATTATACTTGAATAAGAAGGGTAAAAGCCAAGAAAACAGTACACAAATCTTGTGTTCGTTTGGAGTAACCTTATTTATCTCCATTAGTAGTGCAAATCTGATTTAATTACTGTAAGAAATAATCTGACCTAACTGAGCGAGCTTATTATTATCTCATTATCACTTAGATACCCCGATTTCATAGCTAAGTTAACAGTTACCACACATTATGATCGCATGTTGAGTTGCAGCAGATTCAGGGCTTTGTAACGTGGTATCCAGAGTGGTTACTGCATCACGTTAGTGCCGCTGTAAATAATATTTATCATGTTAGTGTGACTGGTTAATGCATCATGTCAGTGTCAATGTGGTCACTGGTGCGTAAGGAACATGATATGGCGTTAACGCTCTGCAGATATTGTTTGTGTACTAATGGGATATCTCTTAAATTTAATATTGCCATTTATGATTATGGGATTTGTAGTTATAACGGAAACTGAAGAATCGGGAACGATAATTCAGATATTATTACTGTTACTATTTCTGTTACTACTGCTTCTATGATTACTGCTGCTACTACTATTACTACTACTGCTGCTGCTACTACTACTATTACTACTACTACTACCACTACTGCTGCTCCTACTACCACTACTACTACTACTGCCACTACTATTACTACTGCTGTTACGATTATTGCTACTACTACTACTACTGCTGCTACTACTGCTACTATTATTGCTACTACTACTGCTACAACTGCTACTATTATTGCTACTACTACTACTACTACTATTACTGTTTCTGCTACTACTGTTGATAATATTACTACTATTGCTACTACTACTATTGCTACTA
>NC_091304.1:47928292-47990792 GCF_038502225.1 Cherax quadricarinatus
CGAACCATTCCTAAGGTTGATAATTTGAAACCGATCTGATTAGGCGTTCTGAGGTTGTAAATGAGAGACTCGGAGGAAGTTAGTGGAAGACAACAACACTGACAAAATGATCGACTTGACATAAACTCCTAAGAAAATGTAGTATTTAAAGGTTTGTGAGACTCGTAAAGTTTGGTAACCGTTTAAAAACTTGTACTTTCACTATGTCTCAGTTTTCGTTTTTTTTTTCTTTTCTGTTTGATCTATACATTCTCCCAAAACAAAATCTATTTTTTTTTTGAGAGTCCATTTCGATATTTTTTAATAAAATTGGTAGATTGATAGCCACACAGTCCAAATTCACTGCAAAGAAAGTCCCTGGGGTTGGAGGTGAGTGATGATGATGTGGAAGAGTTGGTAAAGGACCACAGGGAAGAGCTTACCACTGAAGAGTTGCAAGAGCTTCAAGTTGAACAGCAACAGACTGCAGCTGAGGAACTTGCCTCAGAGGAGGAGAAAGAGGGAGTGAAAGAGGTGCCTTCTTCATAGATTAACCCTTAAACTGTCCAAGCAGATCTACTTTCACATGCGTAGTGCTCCAAAAGTAGTTCTATGTTTTTTTTTTTACATATTTTCAAATATAACAAAAAAAAAAGGTCTACATTTTTTTACATTTAAATGTTGAAAAAACGTAGATCAACGTTTGGACAGTTTAAGGGTTAAAGAAGTGTGTGCAATGTGGACCAGGGTGCAAGCTTTTGTAGAGACACACCACCCTGACAAAGCTGAAACAAGACATATCTGCAACATGTTTAGTGACAAAACCCTGTCCCACCTCAGGGAAATCATAAAGAGATGCCAGAAACAGAGCACTCTGGACAGTTATTTTGTGAGACAGGGGTCCAGTGACTCTCAAGCTGGTTCTAGTGGCATTAAAAGACAGGGAAGTAACCCCAGAGAAAGCATGGAGGGGGGTATCCCTTCCAAACACTAATTCCTCCCTCTTCCCTCCTCCCTATCTTCCAGTAAAGGTATGTAATATTTGCATTATTGTAAAAAAAAATTAATTTTTGTGAATATTTTTGTTGGGAGCGAATTAATTTTATTTCCATTAATTCTTATGGGAAATATTAATTGGGTTACGGCCATTTCGGTTTTCAGCCGACCTTCAGGAATGGATTATGGCCGATAACCGGGGATCCACTGTACTTGCAATTCAGATGCACCAGCACTTAGTGTTTGAAGCCGACCGGAAGAAGCATTCTCGAGGTATAACATGGAAATCATCAGACTAACAAAACTCTTAAATACAAACTTAACAAGTCAAAATGAAAGCTAACACATCGGAATATCCTTTAGCAATTCCACTAAAACACTGAAATTCGCCTCGTCACAGTGTAAGCTCACACTGTGTCGTCCTTCTTACAGGATGCATCAGTGTTAATGTTTTGAAGATCAGTCTAGGTATTCTGCAGTTAGTGAAAGGAAATTAATATTAGTCTTTATTTAATAGCACTGGGTAATTGGGAGTCATACAGTACAATAACAACGTGAAGTTTGCTTTCTGAAACTCACCTTGAACACACCTGGACTGAAAGTTTGAAGCTGATCAGAAGAGGCATTCCACACTTAACACATGAATTCCAACGATTAAAAGTATTTATTTTTAACCAGTATACTGATAAATTTGTCAGAAGGTAAACTTAATTAGTACTATCCTGGCATTACGACTCATCACTCACTAAATAGTGAGACTGTTCAGAAGAGGAAGATTTAGATTTATTTAACGTGATTAAGTGAGAATAAAAAAAAATGCCATTTTTCACGTAAAATTAACAAATGTGCACCTCCATATTTAAATTTCCCTCTCCGACATCCCAAGTAGAAGGCCCTTTTTTTTTTTTTTCAAAGTTTAAAGCCAACAGCTGAGGCTTTTTCAAAGTTATCAGGCCATTCCAGGAATAAGGAAATAGGGTCTATAACACATGCAAATAGCTACATGAAACTGCCCTGGTTATCGTACAACAACGTTGGAAATTTGAAGCATTGGAAAATTGATGTATACTCGTGTTGTGTAAAAAATCAAAATGAAAACTTGCAATAAGAAAAATGGAAAGGAAAAAAATTAAGCAACCGCAGTTTAATTTCCTCTTATGGAATACTTATCAAAATATAATCGTTACTTTATGAGGAGAATACTGAATGGAAGCCAGAGAGCCCTTTATAAAGTCAATGGTAAAGTGAGAAACCATTTATAAAGTCAATGATAAGTGAGAAACCATTTATAAAGTCAATGATAAAGTGAGAAACCATTTATATCTTTCTTCCCCCCTCCCACCTCCAACCCTAGATGCAGCAAAGGGTACGACCCATTTCCTTCCACTGTTCTCGGGTCCCTAAAGACCACCAGTCCCATCTCCCTTTACGTACCCTTTAGTCTCTCAGGTTAAGTGAGCTTCTACCCTTTAGTTTCCTAGAAAGTCATGTCAGTACCGTTTACTTTCCAAGAGAGGGTGTGTCGGACCTCTGGCCTCAACTAGTGCAGTCACCAGTCAGGTTGCTGAAGAGACATGGAAACCACTTTAAAACTCCACAAGCATCATTTTCGCATCTTCTGGACACAGATGACTCCGACAAATTCACGGGTGTAGAACACTCTGGAGTGTTGTGAAGATTAAAGAAGATTGGCGCACGCACGCGATGGTCAAGTCACCGGACGTCACCCTCTTCCTCAAAGTTATCACAAAGGGTCTGAGCTTGCGAATTTTAACCGAGCGTAGGGCGATATTGTCAAGAATATACACAACAATAAGTGCATTTTTTTTCTCTGTAACTCAGATAAAAATGGTGCAGCATCCAGGCCGGTAACACAGTGTTAGAGGGAGGTGGCGCAGCATCCAGGCCGGTAACACAATGTTAGAGAGAGGTGGTGTAGCATCCAGGACCAGTAACACAATGTTAGAGGAAGGTGGTGCAGCATCCAGGACCGGTAACACAATGTTAGAGGAAGGTGGTGCAGCATCCAGCCCAGTAACACAATGTTAGAGGGAGGTGGTGCAGCATCCAGGACCGGTAACACAATCCCTTCAAAATATGGACCTGGGTTTCGTACATTAATGGCAGTGTACACTGCTCACGCAAAATGTAATGGAAGCTAATCAAAACAGTGTTATCTTTATATTAATTGGAGCCTTTGTGTGACTCTCAGTGTTGTGTATGTGTGTGGACTCGCCTAAATGAGTTCCGTAGATGAGTTCCTGCTCTTGAGCCCGCCTCTTAACCTTCATTTGACTAGTGTAGTTGATAGCTAACCAGTTCTCCGGAATCAATCTTCTCTACATCAAGTCTTTCCTTTTCTAGTTCACTGTGTACTGTGCGTAGATTGAGTTGCAGCTCCTGGGCTTCATTTCTAAACCAGTCAATGGATGCGATTGCTTCCTTACCCAGGGCACTCCATTTGCTTACCTAGGGTGATCCACTTGCATACCTAGGGCGCTCCACTTGCTAACGATGACGTTCCTTCTCATATCTCTCTGGCACAGTGTTTGAACTTCCACCTGTGTTCTGTTATGCCGGTCTTATTCCGATAGGCACTCTGAATCAGCTTATCTCAACCTCCACCAGGTACACGCTAAGTCGCTGAGCCTCTGAGGGAGTGACAGGCCGCCAGATGGACAAGAACTGCTGGAAACACTGGATAAAGTTTCTTGATGTAAGAATCAAGAGATGATCGTCGTGCGCGTGCGAGATGAAATCATGGATATGATGGTCACCATCGTACACGTATTGCGCAAGGGTAAGCTGCTGTGTCTATGTTACGTATTTTATTGAGATTCTTGGTGAGTCTTTCGAGTTTGTGAATGTGATAATTTTGTTTCTCTGTTTATGTCTTCCTTCATGAAGGGTAAAAAAAATCTGGTTTTGCTAAATATTTAAAGATAAAAATTATTTCTTGGACGTTTGTCTATGTTGGTTTTCACATAGCCCTGACCCCCTCAAGGGAGGTTCCTTGATGCTGGTGCTCTTGATCTAGGAAATTGCATCTGTGTTCCGGTTCCCTGAATTGAGCCTAAATACCTTCCATCGCCCCCCCCACATGCGCTGTATAATCCTAAGGGTTTAGCGCCCCCCATAATAACAATAATCACATAACCCTGAATTTTTTTTTTCTAGACTCTTCTGTCAGAGCTACAACTGATCCAAGATCATTGTCTGGCATAGATATTGTCTGTTATGTACATCAGTTCAACCTCCGTAATACATTTGCACTATTGTCTGTCGTTTTCATAGTGCATCGCTCATTGATACTGCTCCTTAACTTAAAATAAAGGATTCTAAAATTCTCCAGAATTATCTTAACTTGTAACTAATATGTAAATTTAAAATAATCACTGCAAAATTTTCATAGTCATTAAAAATTCCAGCACATCTAGAACACCAATTTCGGCTTCAGAAGTTATTTCAGTTCTAAGTAGCTTTAACTGGACGACATTCTTGTTTGTTCTACTCTACAGTACTGCTCTCACATCTGAGAAAGCCTCCTTTTCCTACAATTCAGAGGGAAGTCATTAGTCTCTTCAGATGACCTGACCTAGTATCTAGAGTACTTTGGAGTTAACAGTCTTTCTCCACAAAAACCTATTACCTATGTAAATTAATAAGGGTCCCTATAGGAAACATGACACAGCGTGTTGGACTTTACTGGATCATCCTATAAAGTTAAGTCTACACAGTGTACTTTTGTGTTTTCCTAGCATTTGTGTGCCCTCAAAACCATGAAGCCTAAATAGTCAGTGCTGCTTCTGTGGCTCCTATTCTAAGAAACTTGCAAAACGAGGTGTTACTCTTTTTGTGTGGTAACGTTATTCTTGCATCTCAGACTCTTTTGTTGTATGTTGCATATCTGTTGTTGATTTTAAAGTAGAAGGTAAAGCTCTTTGATTTTCATGTTGTACATCCATTCTGTGGAGTAAACTACCACTGTTTTCCATGGTACCTTTGTTCTTCCTTCAAGAGGTGCCTTTCCTGAAGCTTATAATGTCCAGTTTTTCAAGAGGTACGTTTCTTTACACATTTGATTTCCATTCCTTCAAGAAACACCTTCCTTGACGACTTTGATCTCTGTTCCTTCACTGACGCCTTTGATCTCCATTTCTTGAAGAAGTACCTTCCTTGACACCTTTGATCTCCAGTTCTTGAAAGGATATTTTTCCTGACATTGATATCAATTGCTTCAAGAGGTGTCTATGGTGTTGTCTTCTGAATACTCACTGTTGTGCAGAATAAACATTAATGTGCGTATGTAAATAGAAACAAATATTTCGGCATTTCGGTGGGAATCTCACACACACACACACACACACACACACACACACACACACACACACACACACACAGAAACAGAAACGAGGCACTAAACTACAGACCTGTGTCTCTGACATGTATTGTGTGCAAAGTCATGGAGAAGATTATCAGGAGGAGAGTGGTCGAACACCTGGAAAGGAACAAGATTATAAATGAAAACCAGCATGGGTTCATGGAAGGCAAATCTTGTGTCACAAACCTCCTGGAGTTTTATGACAAGGTAACAGAAGTAAGACACGAGAGAGAGGGGTGGGTAGATTGCGTTTTCCTAGACTGCAGGAAGGCCTTTGACACAGTTCCCCACAAGAGATTAGTGCAGAAGCTGGAGGATCAGGCGCACGTAAAAGGGAGGGCACTGCAATGGATAAGGGAATACCTGACAGGGAGGCAGCAACGAGTCATGGTACGTGAAGAGGTATCACAGTGGGCGCCTGTTACGAGCGGGGTCCCACAGGGGTCAGTTCTAGGACCAGTGCTATTTTTGATATATGTGAACGACATGATGGAAGGAATAGACTCTGAAGTGTCCCTGTTCGCAGATGACGTGAAGTTGATGAGAAGAATTAAATTGGACGAGGATGAGGCAGGACTGCAAAGAGACCTGGACAGGCTGGACATGTGTCACAAACCTCCTGGAGTTTTATGACAAGGTAACAGAAGTAAGACACGAGAGAGAGGGGTGGGTAGATTGCGTTTTCCTAGACTGCAGGAAGGCCTTTGACACAGTTCCCCACAAGAGATTAGTGCAGAAGCTGGAGGATTAGGCGCACGTAAAAGGGAGGGCACTGCAATGGATAAGGGAATACCTGACAGGGAGGCAGCAACGAGTCATGGTACGTGAAGAGGTATCACAGTGGGCGCCTGTTACGAGCGGGGTCCCACAGGGGTCAGTTCTAGGACCAGTGCTATTTTTGATATATGTGAACGACATGATGGAAGGAATAGACTCTGAAGTGTCCCTGTTCGCAGATGACGTGAAGTTGATGAGAAGAATTAAATTGGACGAGGATGAGGCAGGACTGCAAAGAGACCTGGACAGGCTGGACATGTGGTCCAGCAACTGGCTTCTCGAATTCAATCCAGCCAAATGCAAAGTCATGAAGATTGGGGAGGGGCAAAGAAGACCGCAGACAGAGTATAGGCTAGGTGGACAAAGACTACAGACCTCACTCAGGGAGAAAGACCTTGGGGTGACCATAACACCGAGCACATCACCGGAGGCACACATCAACCAAATAACCGCTGCAGCATACGGGCGCCTGGCAAACCTGAGAATAGCGTTCCGATACCTTAATAAGGAATCGTTCAAGACACTGTACACTGTGTATGTTAGGCCCATACTGGAGTATGCAGCACCAGTCTGGAACCCACACGTGGTCAAGCACGTCAAGAAGTTAGAGAAAGTACAAAGGTTTGCAACAAGGCTAGTCCCAGAGCTCAAGGGAATGTCGTACGAGGAAAGGTTAAGGGAAATCGGACTGACGACATTGGAGGACAGAAGGGTCAGGGAAGACATGATAACGACATACAAGATACTGCGGGGAATAGACAAGGTGGACAGAGATAGGATGTTCCAGAGAGGGGACACAGGGACAAGGGGTCACAACTGGAAGCTGAAGACTCAGACGAGTCACAGGGACGTTAGGAAGTATTTCTTCAGTCATAGAGTTGTCAGCAAGTGGAATAGCCTAGCAAGTGAAGTAGTGGAGGCAGGAACCATACATAGTTTTAAGAAGAGGTATGACAAAGCTCAGGAAGCAGAGAGAGAGAGGATCCAGTAGCGATCAGTGAAGAGGCGGGGCCAGGAGCCGAGTCTCGACCCCTGCAACCACAATTAGGTGAGTACAATTAGGTGAGTACACACACACACACACACACACACACACACACTGCAGGCAAATGGAAATTCTTAAATATTTTTGACAATGAACTAAATGTACCCAGGATCCCGGATATCAGTAAATCTACGATGGTATCGCACTTAAGATCACTTAGCGAGCACACCAGAGAATAAAGCAAGATGCAACACGATTACTGGACACCTAACAGAGCGCACTCAGGCTCAGATAGAATCATATAGTGCTTCATGAAACACACACACACACACACACACACACACACACACACACACACACACACACACACACACACACACACACACCGTTGCTAAACATATTTTCCTTTTTATTTTTAAATATCATTTTTATTATACTTTTATGTAGCCCTGCCTAACTAAAGCTATATTGTGTATGATGAAATCTTCATTACATGTCAAAAATCACTCCCTTAAAATCCACCCACAATGATCAAGACTTTTACCTTCCTTAGCTATATGTTTGTGTCCACCCAAAAACCTTTTCTGCTGCTGCGACCCACCACAGTCTTTTTCCTCGCAATTTTCGCCATGCCTCTTGTAGACTAACAAAGTTAACTCAACATGACTTAGGATAGGATATGAGAAAATAGAGGCATTGAAAAATGAGTTGGGTAAATAACTTTACTAGTGGGTTTGGGTTTGGGAATGACTGGCCTAGAATGGGCCAGTAGGCCTGGTGGCTAAATCTCTCGCTTCACACACGGAGGGCCCGGGTTCGATTCCCGGCGGGTGGAAGCATTTCGACGCGTTCCCTTACACCTGTTGTCCTGTTCACCTAGCAGCAAATAGGTAACTTGGTGTTAATCGATTGGCGTGGGTGGCATCTTGGGGGAAATAAGTTAGACAGTCCTCGATGACGCACTGTCTTTCTTGGGTTATCCAGGGTGGCTGACACTCCAGGGTTAAAAATCCGAAGAAAATCTTATCTTCCTCCTTTGTTATGATCTTATGTTCTTATTTACGTTGATTACTGCCTGAAAAAAAAAACATCCGTGATACAGTGAGGATTGCACGTGAGGATTTAAAAGAACTCTAGTCCACCAGACCAAAGTGTAATACAAATGTTTAGGTAAAGACAGAAACAGCGATCACTTTCGAGTGTTGTTTATAGAGGAGAAAGATTATTTTTTTCTCCTCACTGGGTCCAGTGTGCATATTGTATTAACAGAAAGTTCGTTTTCTGTGACTGTACCTCATGAGGTGATAGTCTATATTTAGGTTCAGAGACCCAGCATAATTTAATGTGGAAACTAATATTTATAAGTTAATATGTAATCCAAATATTTATTATTTACCTTATCTTCTATGAAAAATGCAGCTCTTCACTGCACATATTCCCCGCTAAAAATATTATTGAGCAAGAATAATAACACTGCTTAATGGCACTTTGTAACCGCAACAACTACAATCACTGCAGTAGCAACTGTACCCTGGAAAACAAGAAATTCCTCTCTGAATGTTACAAGAACAGGTATACCATTAAGAATTGTAAGACCGAAACTTCACCAACGTGCCTTAACTATAGAGGCAACCATCGCACTTTATCAGCTAAATATCCTGTTAAGAAAGAACTGATAAATAAGAAATAGAAGAGACCAAGAAGGAAATCGACCCAACCAGTAACACCATTCGCGATAATTAGACTGCAGGAAAACACTCAGGAATCCCACTGGTCACCCATCAAGCAGTTGCAATTCCTGTCACAACTCCAACACGTCCAGCCACAGTTTTCGAAGATTGTACACTTAACAAGCTCGTTCTCAGCAATGCAATTTTCCTAAAATAATTTAACAGCACAGTCAACGTTCCCTGACGATACAGCATCCACTGGAGTACTTAGAATCACCAACTCTCGCAATCAGGTTCTCACGTAGAAACTGAAGTGGAAGATCAGATGACCACAGCTTTCTACACAGCTGTCTAAATTTGCTCACCAATGAATGCTCACGAATTCTGTGAGGGATTACGAGAAAGAAAAGTGAAACACTTATTCTCCAATAAATTAATGTGTGTGACTTCAGTCAGTTGATAGAAGACCAGGATAAGCCCAAGACCTTCAAAAAAAAAAACTGAAAAATCTGCTCTTCTTTCAACGCACCGGCCGTATCCCACCAAAGCAGGGTGACCCAAAAAGAAAAAGAAAAGATTCTCTTTTCAACTTTAGTAATGTATATAGGAGAAGGGGTTACTAGCCCCTTGCTCCCGGCATTTTAGTCCTCTCTTACGACACGCATGGCTTACGGAGGAAGAACTCTGTTCCACTTCTCTATGGAGATAAGAGGAAATAAACAAGAACAAGAACTAGTAAGAAAATAGAATATATAGAATATAGTAATAAAATATATATGCTTTTACATGCGTGTGTAGTGTAACCTAAGTGTAAGTAGGAGTAGCAAGTCGTACCTGAAATCTTGCATGTTATAAGACAGAAAAAAAGACGCCAGCAATCCTACCATCATGTAAAACAATTACAGGCTTTCGTTTTACACTCACTTAGCAGGACGGTAGTACCTCCCTGGGTGGTTGCTGTCTACCAACCTACTACCTATTAAAACTTAAAAATATCCTAAAGATATGACTGAAAACACATGAATATAACCTTCCCTAAATTTACATGCCTTTCTTACCTCCTACTCTGTGCACCCACAATCTTTTCAGCCTACTCTGTCCTACCCTAATCCTCTTCCCAATTTTTACCGTTGACCTTATGCCCTCCCTTTCCGCAAATAATGAGAAAAACTGCTCGTTAACCTCCGTTTCCTGCTAATATTCCACTGCTCAGATACAAACTTTCTATTATGGAGCTTTATTTTCTCTAGGAATACTATTCTGAAGGACCACCTTCACTTGCGCCCTAATTTTTAATACTTATTAAAATATATTTCATTTTATTAACAAGTAAAATAGCCATAATAATACGGTGTCAATAATTCATAGAGTAAAAATAACAACACTGAGCTGTTCCCTCTCAGTATTTTGTACACAAGTTAGAGACTAAATACTCGTATCTTTTGTGTGAAAACTAGAGAGAAGTATAAAATGCAGGAACATACGACCACATACACAAAGTTAAATTAGAACTCCCACGAGATACTGTGTATAGAAACCTACTTGAGCCACGGAAGACTAGAATAAGTTATTGCTCTTTCTAAGTCTTCCCGCGGCCCGGTAAATCAGGGTGAAGATAACTCGTGGAAAGTAAATTCCACGAAAGTAGATTGACATCTGTTTTCGCAGGTTGACGTCAGATAGCAACCTGATAACACTGCTCAGCGTCAGTTTACGAACGCTCGTTGCATACAGAAATTTTGATTTATTTTAGGCTGGGTTATAGTAATTTGCACAAACCTATAAAAAATATATGATAATCACAAAATAAGTAAATTAATAATTGGCGCGGAACGTCTGGTAGCACAATGTCTCGACATACGCAGGTAACTTACACATAGAAAGTTTTTCACGCTTGATGCGAGGACATGATGCAGATATCGATGAAAATGAGGTGCGAAACATAGCCTTCTGTTGTCTTGTTTACTTATTCATCGGTATTGATTACCATGTGTGACCTATAATAATAGTTTCCCTCTTTATGTGTGGTTCATGAGTCTAGCGGCAGCTTAGAGTTCAGTGGTTTCTTTGGCTCACAACCGAAGGACCTGGGATCAATCCCGTTCAAGTAATGAGTCTTCTCAATCTTGTCTTTCGGCTAGGTGAACTGTCACAATCTTGGCTTCAAAATGAATAAATTCAGATTAAGAAACGATATAAGGAAGTACTAATTTGGCAAAAGAAACGTAGACAACGGCAATAAAGTTTGGAGTCATTACCAGGGGCAGCTCTAAACAGAGATGGAAATGGTGAGAGTTGCCCTTTATGTGCCAGAAGGCCTACTGAAGTACTCAGCAAGCCAGAAGGCCTACTGAATACTAATTTGAATATAAGTCAAGGAATGTATCAATAGTAGTGCAATCCATTTTAATTTATAAATGAAGAAGGGGATAGACTGTGATAAATGGTTTAGAAAGCCGACAAGTTGAAGAATGAGACGGTTATGCAGCGCTTGGGAATCTTTATTGAAAAAACGTTTCGCAACACAGTGGCTTCATCTGTCCAATACAAGGCGGAAAAAGAGGAGACGTTTGAGGTAATCAGTCCCTCAGCCTGGAGTCGACGTGCTCAGTCCATCAAGATAAAGATTCCTAAATGTTGAACAGATGTCTCATTCTTCAGGGAGATGGAGTGCAGAAGGCAGAAGACACACTATGACACAGCAGTGTCATTCATCATGATAACATGAAGGAAAGGGTCGCCACGGCCACCGTGACAACTGCATGCCAAACTTGGGGTGATGGACCGCCACTTGGATGCTGATACAGTGAAGAATGGATAATGGTGTGGAGTAGGAAGAGACCAGGAGAGTTGAGGAGTGAGAATCTGACTGAGATGAGAGGGAGTATGTGGAGAGATGATAGGATTGAAGATGATGGTGAGTGGGAAACACGAGAGGATGGAGGATAGGTAGAGAGGGAATAACTAAGAATGGAATGGTGGGAAGATTAAGGAATGGATCATAAAAGTGTAATGGGTGAAAAGAAGTAAGAAATTGTAGATTAGAAAATAAGCTTCATCCAGGAAGTCTAAAAATTACTTCCTAAAGTAAAAACAAATATTCAAATGTTTCTGGGATCAAAATGATGCTATGGCCATATATAAGAGGTACATTATGAAGATATAATCTAGCCCAATAAAGTGGGTGCGACTGTGAGGGTGTGGAGATGAGCTTTAGTTTCAAGGTCTTGACGTCGAAGTGGCTAGTTTATTGTACAGCCCCCCTCAAGGAAGGTTCCTTGATGTTGGTGAGGGGCTTTTGATTTAGGGAATTGGATCTGTGCTCCAGTTCCCCGAATTAAGCCTGAATGCCTTCCACATCCCCCCCCCAGGCGCTGTATAATTCTCCGAGTTTAGCGCTTCCCCCTTGATTATAATAATAATATTGTACAGCCCACATCCTGTGGAGGGTAGCACAATGCATATAAATACAAGAAAAAGGCCTAGGGACTAGGGGTAGCCCAGTGGTGAGAGTCGCGCCTCTCACCACTGGTGTCCGGGGTACGAGAACCAGACGAACTACTTGGGACTAGGGTCCCCAAGATAGTTAACAGGAGTTAATACGGTCATGAGTCTACAAATTATGCTTTATCTGTTTGCAAATAAATTTAGAATATTTACCGAAAGTACCTGGTATTTCGTTTTTATTAAAAAAATATCTACATGCATCACAGTAGTTATTATACAATATAAATGACTTGGTAGCAGAGGTAATGTGCACAAATAACCCGTATATAGGAGAATGAAACGTTTGACGACGTTTCGGTCCGACTTGGTCTAAGTCGGACCGAAACGTCGTCGTTATAAGTTTTATTCTCATGTGTGCGGGTTATTTGTGTATTGTTCCAGTCTCTGTATTGTTCCAGTCACTGTATTGTTCCAGTCACTGTATTGTTCCAGTCACTGTATTGTTCCAGTCACTGTATTGTTCCAGTCACTGTATTGTTCCAGTCACTATTGTTCCAGACACTGTATTGTTCCAGTCACTGTATTGTTCCAGTCACTGTATTGTTCCAGTCACTGTATTGTTCCAGTCACTGTATTGTTCCAGTCACTGTATTGTTCCAGTCACTGTATTGCTCCAGTCACTGTATTGTTCCAGTCACTATTGTTCCAGACACTGTATTGTTCCAGTCACTGTATTGTTCCAGTCACTGTATTGTTCCAGTCACTGTATTGTTCCAGCCACTGTATTGTTCCAGACACTGTATTGTTCCAGTCACTGTATTGTTCCAGTCACTGTATTGTTCCAGTCACTGTATTGTTCCAGACACTGTATTGTTCCAGTCACTGTATTGTTCCAGTCACTGTATTGTTCCAGACACTGTATTGTTCCAGTCACTGTATTGTTCCAGTCACTGTAGAGGAACACTGTATTGTTCCTCTTTAGACAATCTACCTGTCAATGATACTAAGTCTACAGTCTGCTTCTACAAGTGCCTGAAAAAACACGTGCGTGCGCACGTGTGTGTGTGGGGGGGGGGGGTACGTGGGTACTTGCATGTGCAATTTCGTCTGTGTGTGTACTTGTGGAGCCCCACACTAACTTGCCTTCATGCGCTGCCGTAACTCACCTACACCTTGGTAAATGCTATTAAGTGCTAATTAATGTTATGTACTCTAATTCTGATAGCTTTCAGGAGTGAGTGATCCTTAGTTTCCAGCATGCAGAGACTGGTGCTATTGCATCCCCATGCAACCCCAACTAGTTGAATATTACGTGTGTCTGGCAGAGAAGTGGTCTCGTTGTTGCTCGCTGCAGTTCTCTTGCTGTGAGAGTGTCTCATTCTCCGGTCTCCTTGATCCTTTGAAAACACTTCGCTTATATATATATATATATATATATATATATATATATATATATATATATATATATATATATATATATATATATATATATATATATATATATGCAATAAGATCACAGTAAACAGGTGATTTCAAAATATGCAAAACAACCACTCTGAAAGAATAGAGAAATTCCAAGCGCTGTGAGTAGTCACGAAAGCGCTTGGAATTTCTCTATTCTTTCAGAGTGGTTGTTTTGCATATATATATATATATATATATATATATATATATATATATATATATATATATATATATATATATATATATATATATATATATATTATTTTATTATCACACTGGCCGATTCCCACCAAGGCAGGGTGGCCCGAAAAAGAGAAACTTTCACCATCATTCACTCCATCACTGTCTTGCCAGAAGGGTGCTTTACACTACAGTTTTTAAACTGCAACATTAACACCCCTCCTTCAGAGTGCAGGCACTGTACTTCCCATCTCCAGGACTCAAGTCCGGCCTGCCGGTTTCCCTGAACCCCTTCATAAATGTTACTTTGCTCACACTCCAACAGCACGTCAAGTATTAAAAACCATTTGTCTCCATTCACTCCTATCAAACACGCTCACGCATGCCTGCTGGAAGTCCAAGCCCCTCGCACACAAAACCTCCTTTACCCCCTCTCTCCAACCTTTCCTAGGCCGACCCCTACCCCGCCTTCCTTCCACTACAGACTGATACACTCTTGAAGTCATTCTGTTTCGCTCCATTCTCTCTACATGTCCGAACCACCTCAACCCTTCCTCAGCCCTCTGGACAACAGTTTTGGTAATCCCGCACCTCCTCCTAACTTCCAAACTACGAATTCTCTGCATTATATTCACACCACACATTGCCCTCAGACATGACATCTCCACTGCCTCCAGCCTTCTCCTCGCTGCAACATTCATCACCCATGCCTCACACCCATATAAGAGCGTTGGTAAAACTATACTCTCATACATTCCCCTCTTTGCCTCCAAGGACAAAGTTCTTTGTCTCCACAGACTCCTAAGTGGACCACTCACCCTTTTCCCCCTCATCAATTCTATGATTCACCTCATCTTTCTAGACCCATCCGCTGACACGTCCACTCCCAAATATCTGAATACATTCACCTCCTCCATACTCTCTCCCTCCAATCTGATATTCAATCTTTCATCACCTAATCTTTTTATCCTCATAACCTTACTCTTTCCTGTATTCACCTTTAATTTTCTTCTTTTGCCCTACCAAATTCATCCACCAATCTCTGCAACTTCTCTTCAGAATCTCCCAAGAGCACAGTGTCATCAGCAAAGAGCAGCTGTGACAACTCCCACTTTGTGTGTGATTCTTTATCTTTTAACTCCACGCCTCTTGCCAAGACCCTCGCATTTACTTCTCTTACAACCCCATCTATAAATATATTAAACAACCACGGTGACATCACACATCCTTGTCTAAGGCCTACTTTTACTGGGAAAAAATTTCCCTCTTTCCTACATACTCTAACTTGAGCCTCACTATCCTCGTAAAAACTCTTCACTGCTTTCAGTAACCTACCTCCTACACCATACACTTGTAACATCTGCCACATTGCCCCCCCTATCCACCCTGTCATACGCCTTTTCCAAATCCATAAATGCCACAAAGACCTCTTTAGCCTTATCTAAATACTGTTCACTTATATGTTTCACTGTAAACACCTGGTCCACACACCCCCTACCTTTCCTAAAGCCTCCTTGTTCATCTGCTATCCTATTCTCCGTCTTACTCTTAATTCTTTCAATAATAACTCTACCATACACTTTACCAGGTATACTCAGCAGACTTATCCCCCTATAATTTTTGCACTCTCTTTTATCCCCTTTGCCTTTATACAAAGGAACTATGCATGCTCTCTGCCAATCTCTAGGTACCTTACCCTCTTCCATACATTTATTAAACAATTGCACCAACCACTCCAAAACTATATCCCCACCTGCTTTTAACATTTCTATCTTTATCCCATCAATCCCGGCTGCCTTACCCCCTTTCATTTTACCTACTGCCTCACGAACTTCCACACTCACAACTGGCTCTTCCTCACTCCTACAAGATGTTATTCCTCCTTGTCCTATACACGAAATCACAGCTTCCCTATCTTCATCAACATTTAACAATTCCTCAAAATATTCCCTCCATCTTCCCAATACCTCTAACTCTCCATTTAATAACTCTCCTCTCCTATTTTTAACTGACAAATCCATTTGTTCTCTAGGCTTTCTTAACTTGTTAATCTCACTCCAAAACTTTTTCTTATTTTCAACAAAATTTGTTGATAACATCTTACCCACTCTCTCATTTGCTCTCTTTTTACATTGCTTCACCACTCTCTTAACCTCTCTCTTTTTCTCCATATACTCTTCCCTCCTTGCATCACTTCTACTTTGTAAAAACTTTTCATATGCTAACTTTTTCTCCCTTACTACTCTCTTTACATCATCATTCCACCAATCGCTCCTCTTCCCTCCCGCACCCACTTTCCTGTAACCACAAACTTCTGCTGAACACTCTAACACTACATTTTTAAACCTACCCCATACCTCTTCGAACCCATTGCCTATGTTCTCATTAGCCCATCTATCCTCCAATAGCTGTTTATATCTTACCCTAACTGCCTCCTCTTTTAGTTTATAAACCTTCACCTCTCTCTTCCCTGATACTTCTATTCTCCTTGTATCCCATCTACCTTTTACTCTCAGTGTAGCTACAACTAGAAAGTGATCTGATATATCTGTGGCCCCTCTATAAACATGTACATCCTGAAGTCTACTCAACAGTCTTTTATCTACCAATACATAATCCAACAAACTACTGTCATTTCGCCCTACATCATATCTTGTATACTTATTTATCCTCTTTTTCTTAAAATATGTATTACCTATAACTAAACCCCTTTCTATACAAAGTTCAATCAAAGGGCTCCCATTATCATTTACACCTGGCACCCCAAACTTACCTACCACACCCTCTCTAAAAGTTTCTCCTACTTTAGCATTCAGGTCCCCTACCACAATTACTCTCTCACTTGGTTCAAAGGCTCCTATACATTCATTTAACATCTCCCAAAATCTCTCTCCTCTGCATTCCTCTCTTCTCCAGGTGCATACACGCTTATTATGACCCACTTCTCGCATCCAACCTTTACTTTAACCCACATAATTCTTGAATTTACACATTCATATTCTCTTTTCTCCTTCCATAACTGATCCTTCAACATTACTGCTACCCCTTCCTTTGCTCTAACTCTCTCAGATACTCCAGATTTAATCCCACTTATTTCCCCCCACTGAAACTCCCCTACCCCCTTCAGCTTTGTTTCGCTTAGGGCCAGGACATCCAACTTCTTTTCATTCATAACATCAGCACTCATCTGTGTATATATATATATATATATATATATATATATATATATATATATATATATATATATATATATATATATATATATATATACCGACTTGACTTACACTTATCTTTGGGTTTACTTGTCCTTGTAAGTTGACTATTTGTAGTTCTGTGGCAGCAGGTGCCTTCTAGGCCTCTAACAGGTTTTGGCACTTTCAAATTTCCTGAAATTTCAGTCTTCCTCTCGCCTATTTCACTTTCAAGACTTCATTGTTCCTTGTTGAGTTGTTTGCTGACCAAGTCGTTATCGCTGGCTTCTGCTAAGAGTTAAAACACAACCTAAAAACACTAAAATTCTGGGAGCCTTGTTGTCCCTGTACTCTGACCGCCGTGTGTGTGTGTGTGTGTGTGTGTGTGTGTGTGTGTGTGTGTGTGTGTGTGTGTGTGTGTGTGTGGTGTGTGAATGTATAAACAGTAATATCCATATGCAAAAAAGGCAAGGTGGACATGAATAATTTCTTCATTTACAGAAGCACTAATGCATTAACATCTGCCAGAGTGCAAACTTGACTTTGACATCAACAACTGTCATAATCCAAAGCATAATCAACTTCTTTTATGAGTCTTCCAAACATCAGCTTCGCACTGCAGAGATTCCTTCTTGTCTCTCTCCTCCTGTTCCTACAAGAATAACTTTCTGCATTTACAACTAATTTCCCCTTAAGATTTTCTATTTACCGCAAGCTATTTGGGTCAAACTATTTCCAATAAATATGAAGCAATAAGCTAGAATTATCATTTATCCCTCATCAGTTATGTTTGCTGGGCAGTATCTTAATAAAATCTTCGAAACTCACCAACCTAGCACACACCATTAGTTTTCAAGTTCATGAACGAAGACTCGTTTTACCACCACTTGATTCTTGCAGCCAGACTGCTAGTTGCTGAGCCTTGTTATCTTGTCAAAAGGGAGCGAACAGATAAAGGCAGCAGCTCCCTTAATGTAACATTTACGATAAGCTATTCTTTCCTTAAGGCTGTCTTTTCTACCCCGACATGACAAAGTACCTCCAGTAAATTAAGAAGCAAACTAAATGTCTCTGTAAATACCGAAGGAGTGGAACAGCTCTTTGGGAAATGGGATGGAATTAGATTCGAAGAATTAGACACATGTGCAACATCTGGGTATCATTAATTCGTAGATGTTTCGCCATCCGGCGGCTTTATCAACAGTACAAGGACATAATGTGAAAACTGTAGAAGTATATACAAAAGACTAGGTAGTCAGTCCCTCAGCCAGTCAGTCCCTCAGCCAAGGTGCAGGTGATGAGCACCGTAGTCTTGAGGGACTGATTACCCCTTTTTTTGGATACACTTACACAGTTTTCACATTACGTATTTGTATTGATAAAGTCATTGGATAACGAAACGTCTACAAAGTAAAGATACCCTGATGTTGCACATGTATCTAATTCTTCATCTTGTCGGTGTTGAATACCACTCACAATCAGATTTGACTCAGTGAAGGAAAGGAAGACTTAATGAAAAATCATTTAGCAGTACCGAGGGACGCCCTTTCCTCTTTGAAGGGAGTTGAACTCGTTAAATATTCCCACCATAAATATATCAGAGCTGGAAAACGGTACCATCATCTTCGGAGATTGGACAAACAACCTCTGGAGTCAAGTATCCGGTTGCCAGCAATCCATCATTTGTGCCTGACTTATATGACACTGGCGTCTGTAGACGTCTGCCTGGCGCCAAGACGTTTACGGACTGATCCAACGTGGGAGACCTGAAGAACTCACTCTCCCATTGGTGGGTCCTAGCTGCGCACACACACTGGTGGGCCCTTGTTACGGACACTCCCACTGATGGGTCCTTGCTACGGACACTCTCCCACTGATGGGTCCTTGCTACGGACACTCTCCCACTGATGGGTCCTTGCTACGGACACTCTCCCACTGATGGGTCCTTGCTACGGACACACACTGATGGGATCCTTGCTACGGACACTCTCCCACTGATGGGTCCTTGCTAGGGGCTCTCCCACTGATGGGTTCTTGCTACGGACACTCTCCCACTGATGGGATCCTTGCTACGGACACTCTCCCACTGATGGGTTCTTGCTACGGACTCTCCCACTGATGAGTCCTTGCTACAGACACTCCCACTGATGGGATCCTTGCTACGGACACTCTCCCACTGATGGGTCCTTGCTACGGACACTCTCCCACTGATGGGTCCTTGCTACGGACACTCTCCCACTGATGGGTCCTTGCTACGGACACTCTTCCACTGATGGGTCCTTGCTACGGACTCTCCCATTGATGGGTCCTTGCTACGGACACTCCCACTGATGGGTCCTTGCTACGGACACACTCCCACTGATGGGTCCTTGCTACGGACACACTCCCACTGATGGGTCCTTGCTACGGACACACTCCCACTGATGGGTCCTTGCTACGGACACACTCCCACTGATGGGTCCTTGCTACGGACACACTCCCACTGATGGGTCCTTGCTACGGACACACTCCCACTGATGGGTCCTTACTACAGACTCTCCCACTGATGGGTCCTTGCTACGGACACACTCCCACTGATGGATCCTTGCTACAGACTCTCCCACTGATGGGTCCTTGCTACGGACACACTCCCACTGATGGGTCCTTGCTACGGACACTCTCCCACTGATGGGTCCTTGCTACGGACACACTCCCACTGATGGGTCCTTGCTACGGACACTCTCCCACTGATGGGTCCTTGCTACGGACTCTCCCACTGATGGGTCCTTACTACGGACTCTCCCACTGATGGGTCCTTGCTACGGACACACTCCCACTGATGGGTCCTTGCTACGGACACTGTTCCACTGACGACGAAAGGTTCTTGATCCAAGAATTACCCTCCCCTTCCTAGGAATCAATATTGCTCACTTCTCATTACCAGGGCGATGTATGACCCATACAGGTTTAGCGCTGGTTGCTAAATATAATATTAATAATAGAAGATAGAGGTAATCTGGTAATTAGAATATTTTTTAACGAATTGTTAAGCCAATCGAGGTCATACAACGCTTGGGGAATGGGTGGCAATCAGGTTTGATCCAGGGAGGCGGAGGGTAACATCCAAATCCTTGGATCAAGAGGATGGTCAACAACCCGATGCGAGACCCTGCCCTCACTAGGCTTCAGACAGGTTGTAATAAAGTTGGTAGAATTACCGACAATATGTAAAGTAAAAGGACACAAGTGCAACTAATGTGACATTTATTGTGGCAACGTTTCGCTCTCCAGGAGCTTTATCAAGCCATTACAAACAATACATGGACACAGAGGGTATATAAAGGCTCAGAGTGAGGTGAATACTAGTGAGGTACCATTCCGATGTTCACTAGTGGTAGTAGTAGTAGTAGTAGTGGTAGTGACCCAAGTAATAGCTTTTATATCCTTTTACTCATGTACGAATTAATTGCTTTTGTCACTACCACTACTACTACTACTACTACCACTAGTGAACATCGGAATGGTACCTCACTAGTATTCACCTCACTCTGAGCCTTTATATACCCTCTGTGTCCATGTATTGTTTGTAATGGCTTGATAAAGCTCCTGGAGAGCGAAACGTTGCCACAATAAATGTCACATTAGTTGCACTTGTGTCCTTTTACTTCAGACAGGTCATGCAACACTTGTGTTGCATGACCTGTCTGCAAAACTTGTGTTACATGATCTGTTGCCTAATGGAGCGTGAGCCTCGTCTTTAACACCAGGACTGAGGACTGAACCCCAAGGAGTGCTGAAAGCTCGATCCTCCGTACGATAATCGCGGGCATTAGTACCACCTGCCTGACCTTCGGGGTCTTAGATTCGTTTTCTTCTCAGATGCTTACCAAAGATTAAATTTTTTTGCAGGTAGTTAGAAATTTAGTTTTATTGTGCTGGCTGACTTTCTCCTTTTCTCGTAAAATCTCTACTTTGCTTTATTAGACTGACATGTACTTTTTATTTAAATATTTTTAATATAAGTTTATTTAGCGTCAGTAACCCCAAAATTGCGATTCTAGATATGTTTATTACCTATTATTTCATAAATCAATATACACAAATAACCCGCATATAGAAGAGAGGAGCTTATGACGACGTTTCGATCCGATTTGGACCATTTACAAAGTCACACTAACCAGAAGTGAAGCACGACGGCTATATACCCTAACATGAAGAATTAGACACATATGCAGCATCTGGGTGTCTTAATTTGTAGACGTTTGGCCATCCAGTGGCTTTATCAGTACAAATTCAAGGACACAATGGGAAGACTGTAGAATTATATACAGAATACGAGGAAATTAGTCCCTCAGCGTCGGAATTGGTGATGAACAACGTAGTCTTGAAGAATCTGAAGCACAGACAGAAAGATGAGCACTTATATATCCTGGCGTCAAGTGAGGGACGTGTAGCAGACGACGGCATTGTCACTGGCAGTCGGCAGTTCCCACTGGAAGGAGGTCACGCCCAAGGATAGGCCAGGAGTAATTAAGAGGGTATTCATTAGGTGGATTAGGTATAATAACTTTTACGCACACATGTACCCATCTCGTGGGAGGTAGTCAGAAGATCACAGAGGCCCATAATGAAACCAGGACTTGGGTCCAAGAGGTCTACACCAGCAATGAACTATTTACAAATTAATGCTGTATTAGTAATATTACATTATTAATTTCCTTGAATCTATGACAAGCTGTCGCTGTGACCACAAGTAAAGCCGTCCTCTATAGAAAATGCAGTCACGTGACTCGATCAACCTATCCTCCATTTTGACGGTCGATCAATATTCATCGGGTATAATAAAGCGAAAGAATTATGCCATATAGATTTCGTTTGTATACATTCAAGTGTATATAAGTTATCGTATACCTTATAGTAACTAAGTCTGTAAATAAGGCACTAAAGCTCCTGGGAGCTTCGTCAATCCTGTACTGTGCATGAAAGTGTATCATTATATATAGGGAAAGAGAAATGTGTGAGGAAGACGTCAAGTAAATGATGTGTCGGTCAAGACACTTGACCGACACTTGTCACTGTGGCACCAGGTGGGTCAACACCTGAAATAGTGGCTCTCTGGACAATACTGTTAGAAAAAGCTATGAAGGGAACCTCATGTCAGTGTCTTCTGTGGAAGGAGCTCTTTGATTACTAACATGGCCTCTTCCCACTATGGTGAACCATGAACGAGGTGTTCATGTCGCCCCGGCTACATGCATTTTTGTATTCAGAATTTTGTGTACAATTCTTGGAGTAAAAATAATACTTTTGTATTTTTTAAGAGTCCAAACTGATAAAAAATCTATAAAATTGGCTAGTTGTCATTTTCAAATTCTGAATTCACTACAAAAATACTTGCTAATAGGGCACACCAGTGAGTTTAAAGCCAACCAGAAGAGTCATTCTCTAGCTTTTACATCTGAACCAATAAACTAGCTAATATAAAACTAGTATAATGATACTTTTGTGAGAAATATTATCTGGCCCTGAAGAGTATTCCTATTTTAACGAGAAATATACCACAATATATTTACAGTTTGAATAAACAAGGGAGACATTAATAAAGTACTGAGGGTGTCGAACCAGGTAAGAACCAGGAATAATGGATTTAAGTTGGATAAATTTAGATTTAGAAAGGACATAGGAAAGTACTGGTTTTCTAACAGAGTTGTAGATGCGTGGAACAGTCTTCCCAGTGGGGTGATAGAGGTTAGGACCTTGGGTAGCTTTAAGAAGAGACTGGACAAATATATGAGTGGGAGGGGCTGGGTTTGATTGGTGTCAAGGGGTGCGGGAGTTATTTCTTGAGTAGCTTTAGGTAGATGTCGTTTTGATAAGGACCTGCCTCGTATGGGCCAGTAGGCCTTCTGCAGTATTCCTACATTCTTATGTTCTTATGTTCTTAAATGGGAAACAAGGCTTCGTCTTAAAAATCTGAAGAAAAAATTTTCCGTATACTATATGATTATATCAGTGATCTGAAAAGATTACTGACATAGTCATGAGTCCATCTGCTTACAGCAGCTTCGCTCTTGAAAGAATTTTGCTACGGGAAACTTTAAATCAACTGCTTTGTATTTACCAGGTGTAGCTGTCCATGTACATTTTAATGGCGTTGGTCGCACATCTCACTGTTGGTTCCGTAGAGATAAACTCTGAACCTGTAAAAGTCAGTTGTGAATTGCAAATCTGATAAAAAGTACATAATTGTATTTAGTTTTACTTGGCTTAATAATGGGAACAACAGATCCCACTCACCCTTATCTAGTTCTAAGCTGTCTCCGATTACCCATTGGGGCTGGGCACGTTGAATGACAATGTTCATATGTAAAAAAGAGCACTAGTAGTTAATAGATGAATAGTTAATGAGCTAATAGTTAATGGACTAGTAGTTAATGTATTAGTAGTTGATAGACTAGTAGTTAATGGACTAGTAGTTAATCTATTAGTAGTTAATGAACTAGCAATTAATGGACTAGTAGTTAATGGACTAGCAATTAATGGACCATTCCCTAGACACACACTGTGTGACTAGTTAATGGTCCATGTAAGACCGAAACGTCGCCATAAATTTCTTTCTTCTATGTGCGGGTTATTTGTATATTGTTACAGTCATGGTATTGTGCCTTTTTATTCTTCATTTAAAACAGAACTTCGATGTATCTGCCAAAAAACGACTCCTGTTTTTTCTGGCGGCTTTGTATTCTTGGTATCCTTTCATAAACACAGCTGAAAGCCTGATATCCAGAGAAATACCACAGGCTGGATCACATACATTCCCAGCAGTATCCACCATCACCCTGATGACCCAAGACAAACGCAACTACAGGAAACCTACCACGAGTGGAGACCGGAGACCACAGCACAGGAACCTCACAGTGATACGTCTTGCAGGGCACACCTCATGTCTCCATGCCCTGAAACATCTGTAAATCACATACCGAGCTAAAAGTCTCAGTGCAAGTCTGAAAGGAAACATCACTACTGCTCTGAAAGAAGAATGGAACAAGTACTCAGGGAAAACCTCAAATAAAGTGTATTCTCAAAGAAAAAAAAACAATTAGATGGTATTACTATGCACTGCCCAATTAATCTGCCACAGTACCCAATTACCAGCGTGTCAGATGTCCAGGAAGCCGAACACTACGTATTCAAATAGGACAGCAATGGCCAAGTATGGTAAGTGTTTATTCAGCATGAAGGTCTGTTCCCAGGAAGGCTGTCCCCTGGTATGTGGGGCAATTACCGACTCAGGACCTACACACCCCAGACCACTGAGCTGCTATAATTATAGTCAGGACCTATACACCCCAGACCACTGAGCTGCTACGAGTGCTGGAGGTACGAACCTCACCAGATTGGATGTTCATACAAGACTCTGCAGTGTCTGTAGTGGTTCCCACGAAGACAGGAGGAATATAAAGATTAGCACTCCGACCTCCACAACCACAAAGGAAGCCAGAAGTACGACTAGAGTTCAGCCGACGACCCGTAAAAACCTACGTATGTTCAACAGAAATCTTCCCCTCCCCCCAGCCCTTCAGCCTCATCTCACCGTAACATGTTGTTAGGTAAGACACATATGCAACAGTTAGGTATCTTTATTATGAAACGTTTCGCCTACACAGTAGGCTTCTTCAGTCTTTGCACAACTTGTCAGACACTGCAACATCATGGAATCTTGGTTCAGAGGACATCTACAAGACCTTCTTCACGGCTGCTGCAACTAACCCATCTCTTTGGGAAGGACCTACTTCCACTGGGGAATCCCGCCTACCAGTGACTGACCTCGTCTGCTGCCCGTCCCATTCACTGACGCCTATAAAAAGCGCCAGTCTTCTTGCCTTTGCTCCAGACTCTCCTCCACCACGATGCTGTGAACACTAACTCCAAGGCCGAGGGACTGATTACCTCATCTTTTGTATATAGTTCTACTGTCTTCCTATTATGTCCTAGAATCTGTATTGATAAAGCCACTGGATGGCGAAACGTCTACTACAATAAAGATATCCAGATGTTGCACATGTGTCTTAACTTTCAAGTACAGAAAAGTTGATAGAAGCAGAAGATACTTGAAGACGATGTAATCAGTCCATCACCCTTAAAGTTTTGAGGTGGTCAGTCCCTCAGTCTGGAGAAGAGCATTGTTCCATAGTATGAAACAATATGCTTCTATCAACTTTTCTGTACTTGACTGAAGAAGCCTACTGTGTAGGCGAAACGTTTCATAATAAAGATACCTAACTGTTGCATATGTGTCTTACCTAACAACCTGTCGGTATTTTATACCATTTTAATGTTCACCGTAACATCTTTCCCCACCATATCCCCACAACAGCAACCCCCACCACTGTCCCACAACAGCAACCCCCATTACTGCCCACAACAACAACCCTCACCTCTGCCAAAAACAGCAACCCCCACCACTGCCCACAATAACAACCCCTACCACTGTCCCACAACAGCAACCCCAACCACTGCCCACAACAGCAACCCCCACCACTGTCCCACAACAAAAACTCCCACCACTGCCCACAACAACCCTCACCACTGCCCACAACAGCAACCCCACAACTGTCCCACAACAGCAACCCCCACCACTGCCCTACAACAGCAACCCCCACCACTGTCCCACAACAGCAACCCCCCACTGCCCACAACAGCAACCCCCACCACTGTCCTACAACAGAACCACCCACCACTGCCCACAACAGAACCACCCACCACTGCCCACAACAACAGCATCCCCCACCACTGTCCCACAACAAAAGCGAGTGAATTCTTTTCGTATGCCCTCACCGACGAGTTATGCAGCTGGTAATTTCAACGCTCAACATACTGTAATCCAATAGAAAAATTGAACACAAATTGATGTTTATGGAATTGTACTGTGAAGACGTTTCGTTCACCAGAAACTTTATTTCTCATATTTCTCAGGCACTGACAAAGCTCCTGGTGAGAACTGATAAGGTTGCTGGTGAGAACTGATAAGGTCGCTAGTGGACGGAGCATCTTAATGAAATGATGTAAGCCGCATATAGTATCCCATTAACATTATTGTCCGTATCACCATCAGATATGAGCCAGGGTAAGGCCTCGGTCAGATGACCAAAAGCTCTAGTGGGGGGTCACCAGGAAAATATGGTCCTGTTTCCTGGCGGAAACCATCAGTTAATATCATTCATATATCTGTCAGGTACAAAAACATCTTGAGGTCTTAATGCATTAATTCTTCAATGCTTTCCTAACCTATAGACATGATCTACTACCATTAGTGACGTCTCCAGCTGCTTCACCCCTCCTGTCTGCAGTGTTTAAGTCTCTTCTCCCGACATATGATATGCTTGTATCAAGAATATTGAACTGAACACATCTCCAAGCTTAGGGACTGATTACGTCAAATTCTTCCACATCTACTGTTCTTCTCTATATTTGACTGATAAAGCCAGTGACTGGCAAAACTTTTGTTTTGGTTTCCAGATTTCTGCTTACCATGACTATCAGGTCTTTTTTTCGCGTTATGTATGATCAAGCTCTACATCACCTAGTTTCTATGTATGAGAGTAATTTTACTTACCAAAGATTAGGACAGACCATACACTTGTACACGTTGAACTGCATCTGCCAGTCTTCAGACCATGACATTATCTTGCCCATCTCTCCCTGAGGTTCAATAGTATTCTCCTCAGAATCCACTATTCGCCCCATTTTTGCGTCATCAGTGTATTTATTTTCTCCTTTTCCTATCTCTAAGACAGAACGCCCTATCCATAAATTTTCACCTGCGACTCCCCAACAATAACATCCTTACCATCAGAATATTATGTTCGCTGGAACGATTTTCTTGACACCTGGATAGTGACACAAATTGTCAATGTAAAAACGGTGTGATGCTTATTACTATTGTCATAATATTCAACTTTTTACAACTTATCATTCTGGAAAAGATTTCAGCATGTGTTATAAGCCTTATATATCCATAGAAATGTGTGAGAATTGACATTGGACGGCCGTTCAGTCGTTACTATAATCCCTCACGTACTAAACAGGTAAGTAATAGAAACTTTTGATAGTCTCTATTTTACGAATTTCCTACAGCTTGCTTATTTAATTATAATTCTCCTATGATAAAGTAAACCAAGTGTTAATTCTGCTTCTCTAAGAGCTACATGACAAATCATTATAAAATAAATATATTTTATCGTGCCACCACCTTTTCTTTCACAAAACCTCAAGCAGTATCTCGATTAGTTTTTGGTCACTGTCAATGACAAAGCTTATTGTAACTAAGCTCATTGCTCCAGCGTTTCAGTCACCAGTGTATTTGATTCGGATTCCGGCCTATTAAAGCAAGCCACTACTACAGTATATTAACACTGACATAAATTAGGCTTTTTTTTTCTGCTCGCTGCTTTAGAAAAGATCAAACAGAAACGCTTACGACTGAAAGTGGTTGAAATATCCAAGATAAAATTTTATGATTAGAAATGCTGGAACATTCTTTATAATTCTTTAAAACTGGAAATGTTGGAATAACCCGGAAGGCTCTTTGTCTTTAACTCGGCTAACATTACTGCCGAGTCGTGAATCTGTTTACTGTGTCAGTCCCCCACAGGCGCAGTTTGCGTCTCGTTGTCCCTCAAGGCCTCAGTTTGGGGCTCCTATCACCTTCATCGCCATAAAGATAGGGCTACTTTTAGTCATCTCATGTGAGGTTGACCTGACAAGAAGTGAGACCTTTAAATTTATGGTTAAGATGATTATAGTGCCCAAGTGCAGTCGAAAACGGCTGTGAATGGGTACGGGCGCCCACGGCGGGGCATTTATCTAGATGTGATTGTGGGGGTCGACTCTTGGCTCCTGGCCCCACCACGAGTTCCAATACAAGCGATTTACTTATTTTCCTACAATTTGGATTTAGTCGTACCTATTCTCAAATTAGGTATGGCATTTTCTTCCACTGGCCACACTAATGCTGAATAAGTAATCCCAAGCGTCTCTGTAAGTCATATTCATAGTTTTTATGCATGTTCTCTTGTTACCGGTTCCAAATGATACTCTGTCGAGTCCGTAGAGTATCTGCTACGTTGTAATCATGTCACATCTGATTATCTGCTAGGCCAGTGCTATGAGATTTAATCCCCTCAAGGAAGGTTCCTTGATGTTGGTGAGGGGCTCTTGATTTAGGGAATTGGATCTGTGCTCCAGTTCCCCGAATTAAGCCTGAATGCCTTCCACATCCCCCCCCCCCCCCAGGCGCTGTATAATCCTCCGGGTTTAGCGCTTCCCCCTTGATTATAATAATAATAATAATAATATGAGATTTAATTCCTTGAGTCTTTCTGCGTAGGTTATTCCTCTTAACTCCGGGAGAGAATTTAAGAGCAGATGAGATATAGTTTTGCAGTTGTTGGCGTATTTATCCAATATATGCAAAAAAAAGAGTGGAGACGTACCTTGGGATTGGCAGACACATTACCTTAGCTTGTATAAGGAAAAAGGATGATAGAAGATAATACGAATTATGGGGAAATAAGCCTGTTCAGTATACCAGGTAATGTGTATGGTAGTTATTGTTGAAAAAATGAAAAGACTGAACAAAGAGAAACGAGGAGTTTGGGAAAGTAGGAGATGCATAGACAAAGCGTTGACATTGAAGCATATGCGTGATTTTTTTTTTTAAGAAAAGTTAAGGGACTTATTGTTGTATCTATGCATTTTAAAAAGGCATATCATAGGGTGGATAACCGAAAAATATGACAGAAGTTGCAAATGTATGGAATAAGTTGTAGGTTATTAAAGGCAGTAAAGGATTTATATGTGCATAGCGAGAAGAATATTTCCCCATGAAGGTAGGCCTTATTAAAAGACAGGGATGTGTGATGTCACCACGCAGAAAGGATATTGAGGTGTGTGAGATTAAATGATAATGAGTCTAATACAAATAAGAGTTATCTCAGATTTATTCTTTTCGCCGATGACAAGACGCACACACCCTAACACTGTTGTATGTGCGTGGTAGAGTTTTAATTCAACACTGCAGTGAGGAGTGAGGTTGGAGGCAGTTGAGATGTCATGTTTGAGGGCAATGTGTAGTGGGAATATTATGCAGAAAATTTGCAGCTGGGAGATTAGGAGATAGTGTGGGCTTGCCAAAAGTGTTATTAATAGGGCGGAGGAGGGGCTGAGATAGTTTGAATATATAGAGAGGATGAAGCAAAATAGGATGACTGGGAGGGGTAGGGATCGTTCTAGGAAGGGTTGGAGGGAAAAGATAAAGAGGGTTTGAGCGTAACGGGCTTGGACATCAAACAGGCTTGTGTGAGAGTATTAGATAGGAGTGAGTGCTGTTGGAGTGTAAGGCAACATTTATGAGCCAATTCAAGGAAACTGTTTAGCAGGACTTAAGCCCTGGAGGTGGGAACAACAGTGCCTACACTTTGAAGAAGAGGCGGGGATGCTGCAGTTCGGAAGGTTATCTCAGGTGTGACTGCGGCAAGTTACTGAGAAGACAATGACAGAATGAATGATAATGAATTTGTTTCTTTTTCTGATCACCCTTGGTTGACGGGAGACGGACGAGGTGTTATATATGTTTTGTCGAATATGTAAAATTGGTCAATTTACAAAAACTTATCTCAGATTAAGTCCTTTCTAAAATTTTCTCATATACGTTTAAAGATATATTTTTTTTCATTTATGTTAATGTAAAAGTTAATAATTTTGTACCAAAAGAACCTTAGAAAACTTACCTAACCTTGTAATAACAAGTGCAGTTTAATTAAGCTTAATCCAACTAAATATATTTTAGATAAGTTTACAATAATTTAATAATAAGCAAACATAATGAAATACATTTTTTTTCGTTAGGTTCAAAATTATTTTTGCTAAATTATTGCATACACAAATTTTCGCTTGCCTTATTCGGCTATTTAAGCCAAAATCGCAAGTTTTACCTGTTCGGCACGACATGTATATGCAAAACAAGCACTGCTAAAATAGTGAAATTCCAAGCGCTTTCGTGATTTCTCACATTATCAAGGCCAGAAAGACTAGCCTCTTTCTGGTTTTGTAAGTTTTTCAGAGTATATTCTAGTCCAGTTATCCTGTAAATTATGTGGCTTCTCATTAGCGCTTTTGATTTCAACTGGATGAATACAAGCCAATTAAAAGTTGAGATCTATAATAACACAGGTGTCTAGGAGGTAATATTTACAGTTAAGCTAACTTGAGTAATTAAGGAGATTAAGCTGATTTTACTTATATATCATGCTTATTCTGTACTTTACATATCTAAATAGTGCTATGGGCACTTCATATAATATATAATACACTATAATACTCGTATGAATATGTATCATCTGGAGATTGAGACACTTATGCAGCATATGGGAACCTTTATTCAGGAAACGTTTCGCCACACAGTGGCTTCATCAGTCCAATACAAAGAGGAAGGCGTAAGGAGAGGAGGAGTATGAGGTAATCAGTCCCTCAGCCTGGAGTCGATGTGTTCAGTCCATCAATCTTGTAGAATGTACAGCATAGGGCCGTAGACGTGGCTTATATACTGTAGAGAGGTGAGGTGAAGCAGGCGGAGGCGGGGTCATAGTGGTACCATCCACTAGTCGAAGTAGGTCTTCGTCCAAAGGTTGAACAAGTGTTGAAGAATTCTTTGTAACAAGATCCCATGATGCTGCAGTGTCTGACAGTTGTGATGAATGGTTTGAAAAACCAACTTGTCGGTTTTTCAAACCATTCATCACACATGTATCATCTGGTACGTTGCTACGTATGATGAGGCGTGTATGTGTGTGTGTAAGTGTTCAGTAGGTGCTCAGATTGACTTAAACTTGAAATGTAATTGACAACAAGAATCCCTAAATAAACTAACTTCTGGACCATCGAGGCACTCAAACAGCTTGCTTGAACAATATAACAACCCATTCGCCAAACAGTAGTACTGCTCAAAGCAGCAGAAAACAGCACAGCGTCAGGCAAGGAATCAAGGAAAACAAAGCGACCCTAACTGTGGACCTTCGGCACATCTTACACAAAGGAATAAAACTCCCAGATTGCTGAAACAGAGCTCAGCAATTCCAATTTCCCGACTGCGACAGTGCGTAGATGCCAGACAAACCTTAATCAAGAGTTGAGTTCGGGACTAGAGACTGTCACCCGACACACAACCTCTGAAAACGTCAAATATCACTAAGTCCCAATAATGTTATGTAAAGAGAGTTGTACAGAGTTATGAGAAGCATGATCTAGGTCGCCAGTGGAGACATACTTTACCAAATACAGAGTCTGAATAACACTAGATGCGGAAAACAGCGTTCTCCTCAGAGCAGAGCTAGAGGAGTTACCACCACCAGGAACAGCGAGGGAGAGAAGTAGGGCCTGCAGATGCATCGTAGGGGGAATCATACCAGGTAGTTTGCCTCTCATTTGAGTTAGCAGCCAATCAAACTCTTCAACAACGAGCACAATGAGAAATGTAGTTATTGCATCCAACCTATGTGCATAGAGAATAATACAAGTCAAACAATAATATAAAGCATTAAACTTACGTTGTAGTTATTAACGAACAACTCAAATATAAAACTAGATGAAAAATTAATATGCATAATAATTATGGCTTCCTTTTTCTCTGAGGTCGCTATACTAGGAAATACTGTCTCTAGCCATCCGGCTCACTGGTTCGTACCAACAGGGTGAGCAATTCAACTTTAAGATGTAATGAACATGCCAAGACGGGGACAATGGAGATGTGAAGCCATCATTAGAGCGGCAGAGAGAGCACTTCCTAATCTGACATCAAGTCATTGTGAACTGTGCTCAGATTTTCGTCAGTGTGTTTCATATATAGTTTCATTGTTTGCTTGCTTGTTTACCTGCTGAATGGCTATATTGCTTGCTTTCTTGCGGTCTGGTTGACTTGCTTACTTGACTGCGTGCCTGCCTCTGGTTGTCTGCCTGACTCCCTGGCTCGTTGCCTGCCGCTCCTCTGCCTGCCCCAGTTTGCCTTCTGTGACTGCCTACCCCTATCCTTCCTCTCTCTCTCTCTCTCTCTCTCTCTCTCTCTCTCTCTCTCTCTCTGTATACTCTCCTACATGTGGTTGAAGGGGCTGTGCTCGAGGATGAACTGGTGTTCGGCGGATAGAAGGAATCACTCTGGAATGAACCGGGGTTGGAAAGGTTTGAGGGGTCGTATTCAAGGTGAACCCGGTGTGGGATGGGTGGGAGAGGCCATACTGGAGGTTAAACCAGTGTTGGACGGGTGGGAAGGATCGTACTCGAGATGGAGGGATCGTACTCGAGGTGGAGGGGTCGTGCAGCAAAAGTGCAACCTCAGTATCACTCCACAAATTAAGATTACAATCTTATCTACCTACCTGCCGATCATTCTTATTCAAAAGGAGAGATGTTGAGTGACAGCAAGTGTGAGGAAGGAGGAGGTGGAGGAGGCGGAGGAGGGGTACTGGAAGATGAGGAGTTTGGGGGGATGAAGATTGGAGAAGGATGAGGTAGTGCTGCGAATGATGTCTCCCTGACGACGGTAATGTTGTCAGTCTCTCTTAAGCCACAGCAAGCCATTCACAGCCTCTCTTAACCTATAGCCAGGCAATCACAGAGTCGTTCAAGCCATAGCCAGCCATTTACAGCACCTCAAGCCATAACAAGTTATTCAAAGCATCTCTCAAGCCATAGCTAGCCATTCACAGCACCGCAAGCCATAGCAAGCCATTCACAGAGTCGTTCAAGCCATAGCCAGCCATTTACACCATCTCAAGCCATAACAAGCTATTCAAAGCATCTCTCAAGCCATAGCTAGCCATTCACAGCACCGCAAGCCATACCAAGCCATTCACAGAGTCGTTCAAGCCATAGTAAGCCATTCACAGAGTCGTTCAACCCACAGCAAGCCATTCACAGAGTCGTTCAACCCATAGCAAGCCATCCACAGAGTCGTTCAACCCATAGCAAGCCATCCACAAAGTCGTTCAACCTATAGCAAAATATTCACACCTCATTATGCCTTTGACTGGTTCTCAGGTTCACTCTCAGTCGGCACTGTCGGGAGAGTTAGCAAATCGATCCTAGTGTTTATTTTTGCTGTGGGAGTTCTGCAGATCAGTGACTGCTGGCACCTTTGGTTATTACGAATGCCACCAAAGGTTCTTGTTAGTAAGCTTCACAGTATTTTTTTTTTTTTACTCAACATACCTAATTTAACATGATGGCGGGGAAGGAGGAGGTGGAAAATACCGGTGGTGGAATTGGTGGTAGTGGTGATATTGATGCTGGTGGCGGTGAGGCATCAAACGTCTCACGTCAACGGGCGAGACGTTAAACCTACAAAACGTCCACAAGCAACGGACAGACCACCAGCGGTCATGAAACGGCCATTAACGTCAGCCTTTCTCCCTACCTCTACAGCTGCCATCAACATGCTGCGCCTGTCGGCCGGGAAGCTCTAGTGCTCCAATAAACGTCGCGCTGACACTCTTCACGTCAGCCCAATTGATGTCAGCCACAACCAGAAGAGGTCGTGTGAGTAGGGCTGACGTTTACAGCCTTAGTCTCGGAGCGAGGCACTTTGAAGCATTCGCGGTCGGTGCGCAGGCCGGATTAAAGTCGGCTCAGAGCACTCTCGTAATCGCTGGCTCACACCAGCCAGACTTGAAGGTGAATTTTTCATATACTGGGTACGGTGAATTCACTTCAAATAATTCAGCTGTGAAGTTTGACTTAGTTTTCTCATTTTTTTCATTCGTCTGAACACCTTTCGGGAGCGAAATTCCTGATGTTAAAGCTAATACAGAGACGAGGCTAATACAGAGACGAGGGCTACCACATAGTAAATACAGAGACGAGGGCTACCACATAGTAAATAAGAGGAAAACAGAGGAGGAAGAAGAGTAACACTGATGGTCAGAAATCGCTGAGAGACGGGACCGATGGACAATTCTTCAGTCTTTTCCTCGTATTTACGGGTAATGTGACGCCTCACAGTTCTTTCAATAAGTTTTTTTTTTTAAGATTTAAGTTTGTAAAATTTAGTGGTACAAGGACACTGCCGAAAACTGAATATGGAGCATCGATAAACCCATGAATGTGCGTACATGGGGAATAAGCGTACATGCATGAATGCTCGTCAATGCACAAAGGCATGTCCACGTACGAATTAGCATAAGCGTACATACAGTAACCCCTTACAAAAACCTAACTTACAACTGCCCTAGCTCATTCATTCGTCACTAATTAAAGCGTGCGTGCACTTTAATTAGTGACGAATGAATACGACACGTGTGCACACACACACACACACACACACACACACACACACACACACACACACACACACACACACACACACACACACACACACACACACACACACACATAAAGACTCATCTCAAACCGTCTCTGCAATAACTTATCAACAAGGCATCAACACAAAATACTTTCCTGATCACCCGTTCTATCGTGCTAACTAGCGTGCTGCTAGCACAAATAACCTGACTAATCAAACCAGGAACTAGTAGACCTGGTCCTGGACCGAGGAGCTGGAGCATTGACCCCACTACTCCTGGAACCATGAACGTGTAAGTCAGCCTTAAGCCTTAGCTATAGCCCTGTGCTTGTTACTGTCATTAGTTCAACAGCCTGTTTCATTTGTGCTACTGTGTGGAGTGAGCCTTCCCATGGAGCATCTGGCGAGATTTTCGGGGGATGATCCGTGATCGTCGCCATGTGTGGGCCTCTTGTATTAAGCTCAGAGCGGATGCTTTGCGATCAGTAGACATTCTTACGTTTCACTCTCCATACCTCCGGGGCGGACCGGCGGACAATGCTCCATCTGTATGCAGCCCTGTGTTATTCCTGGCTGGTGTATGTCTGCCAGATCTACTCCTAGGCCAGCTCTTCTCTGCTGCTTTGGTTGAACCTTCTTCTTCACCTTGGGATCCAGCTATGCACAGATGCATTCCATATTTCGACAGTTGAGAGCCTCTATGTCGAGTCTGGTGAGCTTTCCCTGGATCTCTGCTGTGAGGAGTTCCGCCCATGCTACTTGTTTTGGGTTCGGCGTACTCCTAGCAACCCAGTTTCTGCTGTGGTCTTTGCGTTTGGGAGACGGAAAAGTGCTTTGCTTGCCGTACAAAGCATTTGGCGTTCGAATGGAGTGTGGCCTCGATGTATTTACGGGCAAAGAGGTTTAGCCTCCTTATCCTCCTTAGATAATGCTGATGTGCGTCCTATTGATAGTGGACGGGGATCCTTAAGAGTCGAAACCTGATGATGACCTTGGCTAATTTCTCGGAGTATGATTAAGTTCATGCTTCAAGGATAAAGGTCTTTGTTGATGCGTCTAAGAGCGACGGTGGTGTTGGAATTGCTGTGGTTGCCAGAGAGGAATTTTATCGAGCGCGGCTCCATGTAGCACTCGCTGCTCATGTCCTTATAGCCTGCTTACCTGGCTCTCGGTTCACTGTGTACTCAGATTCCTATCCTGCCTTGGTCTAGTATGCTTCCATTAGTCGTGTGCGGCACAAGGACGTGGAGTTCAGTTGATGTGCAAAAAGACATGTCCTGAACTGCACATAAGTCTCTTTTACATATTTGGTGGGTATCACCATACCATTTTTCAATTCTGTTAGTGCCTGGGCCATGATGGTGCCTGGACCATGATGATGCCTGGGCCATGTTGATGACTGGGCCATTATGGTACCAGGGCCATGCTGGTGTCTTGGTAAGTAAGTGAGCAGATGCTGAAGCAAATTCTGCTGTGGTGAGCTAACTCAGTGACTTCATGGAACATAGCCACAGTTACTCTTAATCCTTGCGAGGTGGAAGGTCCGACGAGCCCTGCAGACCGGAAACAAGTAATACAAAGTTCGGCAGCAGGACGTGTGTGTTTCGCTCTCCTCCTCCTCCTTCAATATGAATTGTTACTTTGAGATGAATCTCTGTCGATTGAGGAATGGGCACACGCATACACACACACACACACACACACACACACACACACACACACACACACACACACACACACACACACGCACACACTCAGAACAAGGGGACACAGAAACAAGGGGTCACAACTGGACGCTGAAGACTCAGACGAGTCGCAGGGATGTTAGGAAGTGTTTCTTCAGTCATAAAGTCGTCAGGAAGTGGAATAGCCTAGCAAGTGATGTAATGGAGACAGGAACCATACATAGCTTTAAGACGAGGTATGACAAAGCTCAGGGAGCAGAGAGAGAGAGAGGACCTAGTAGTGATCAGTGAAAAGGCTGGGCCAGGAGCTAAGTCTTGACCCCTTCAACCACAATAAGGTGAGTACAATTAGGTGAGTACTCACACACACACATCTCATCCACAGCCACCTTTTCGTAAATGCTTCTGTTTCCCTCTATGTTGCTGGTGAAACCTCGCTAACTGAGACTTATTTTAACAGTATGACCTCAGTTGAGGCCTTTCCGCCCTCTAGTAATTTTTTATAATTACCGAGGTGCCTGTAGGAACCTTGGGGAACTTTCAGGAGAGTATTTTGATATTTAATTTTCTTCAGTTGATGCTGCTTATTTTAACTTAGTATGATAATATTGGTATTGAATTTTTATGTTCCTTTTTATTGTATATATATATATATATATATATATATATATATATATATATATATATATATATCACTGCTACTGTTACAGCCCAGTACACAGCAGCCAGTACTTACCTAGTATCTACTTAATCAGTATTCATTTAACCAGCATCCACTTAACCAGTATCCACTTAACCAGTATCCACTTAACCAGTACCCACTTAACCAGTATCCACTTAACCAGCATCCACTTAACCAGTATCCACTTAACCAGTATCCACTTAACCAGTATCCAGTACACATTTGCCGTACCCTGCCTACTCACCACAGACCCGTCATCACACTTGGATGACTGCCTAATGGGTGATATATCTCATGCTGAGTTCTTGACCACCAGGCCAAGCACTTAGTACATGTCAGCCAGTGTCTCACCCGTGTGTCTTAAATGTACCTTGTTTCTTTCACAAGTGGGTGAGTGTCATCCATGAATCTTAAATATACCTGGCTTCTCCCACAGGTTGGGTGTGTCATCATGTGTCTTCAATGTACCTGGCTTCTCCCACAGGTTGGGTGTGTCATCCATGTGTTTTCAATGTACCTGGCTTCTCCCACAGGTTGGGTGTGTCATCCATGTGTCTTCAATGTACCTGGCTTCTCCCACAGGTTGGGTGTGTCATCCATGTGTCTTCAATGTACCTGGCTTCTCCCACAGGTTGGGTGTGTCATCCATGTGTCTTCAATGTACCTGGCTTCTCCCACAGGTTGGGTGTGTCATCCATGTGTCTTCAATGTACCTCGCTTCTCCCACAGGTTGGGTGTGTCATCCATGTGTCTTCAATGTACCTGGCTTCTCCCACAGGTTGGGTGTGTCATCCATGTGTCTTCAATGTACCTGGCTTCTCCCACAGGTTGGGTGTGTCATCCATGTGTCTTCAATGTACCTCGCTTCTCCCACAGGTTGGGTGTGTCATCCATATGTCTTCAATGTACCTGGCTTCTCCCACAGGTTGGGTGTGTCATCCATGTGTCTTCAATGTACCTGGCTTCTCCCACAGGTTAGGTGTGTCATCCATGTGTCTTCAATGTGCCTGGCTTCTCCCACAGGTTGGGTGTGTCATCCATGTGTCTTCAATGTACCTGGCTTCTCCCACAGGGTGGGTGTGTCATCCATGTGTCTTCAATGTACCTGGCTTCTCCCACAGGTTGGGTGTGTCATCCATGTGTCTTCAATGTACCTGGCTTCTCCCACAGGGTGGGTGTGTCATCCATGTGTCTTCAATGTACCTCGCTTCTCCCACAGGGTGGGTGTGTCATCCATGTGTCTTCAGTGCATCTAGCTATGTGAGTCCTTAACCTTCTTTTCTACTTACACAGATAGATGAGAATGTCTTCACCCTCCATCTGCTGCAAGGGTCGAGTCTCAGCTCCTGGCCCTACCTCCTGCAGTTTTCCAGATTTATTCCTTTCTAGCTTTATCTGACCGATGACGCATATATTTTTAAACGTAAGCATGGAGTCTGCCTCCACTGTTATTTCGTCCAGGATACTCCATGACCATCATCAGAAGGAAGAAATACTTTGATATCCCATTGACTCGTCTTTCTCTTCAACGTTTAACGGGATCCTCTTGTACCAGTTTCTGCCTCTTGAAAAGTCTATCCCAGTCCACCCCGAGTATTTTAAAAGTCGTTATGTGTCCCCCTCACCACAGTGCCGTCACCACAGTGCCGTCACCACAGTGCCGTCACCACAGTGCCCTCACCACAGTGCCCTCACCACAGTGCCGTCACCACAGTGCCGTCACCACAGTGCCGTCACCACAGTGCCGTCACCACAGTGCCGTCACCACAGTGCCGTCACCACAGTGCCGTCACCACAGTGCCGTCACTACAGTGCCGTCACCACAGTGCCGTCACCACAGTGCCGTCACCACAGTGCCGTCACCACAGTGCCGTCACCACAGTGCCGTCACCACAGTGCCCTCACCACAGTGCCCTCACCACAGTGCCCTCACCACAGTGCCGTCACCACAGAGCCGTCACCACAGAGCCGTCACCACAGTGCCGTCACCACAGTGCCGTCACCACAGTGCCCTCACCACAGTGCCGTCACCATAGTGCCGTCACCACAGTGCCGTCACCACAGTGCCGTCACCACAGTGCCCTCACCACAGTGCCCTCACCACAGTGCCGTCACCACAGTGCCCTCACCACAATGCCGTCACCACAGAGCCGTCACCACAGTGCCGTCACCACAGTGCCGTCACCACAGTGCCGTCACCACAGTGCCCTCACCACAGTGCCGTCACCACAGTGCCGTCACCACAGTGCCCTCACCACAGTGCCGTCACCACAGTGCCGTCACCACAGTGCCGTCACCACAGTGCCGTCACCACAGTGCCCTCACCACAGTGCCCTCACCACAGTGCCGTCACCACAGTGCCGTCACCACAGTGCCGTCACCACAGTGCCGTCACCACAGTGCCGTCACCACAGTGCCGTCACCACAGTCCCGTCACCACAGTGCCCTCACCACAGTGCCCTCACCACAGTACCGTCACCACAGTGCCCTCACCACAGTGCCGTCACCACAGTGCCCTCACCACAGTGCCGTCACCACAGTGCCCTCACCACAGTGCCCTCACCACAGTGCCCTCACAGTGCCGTCACCACAGTGCCGTCACCACAGTGCCGTCACCACAGTGCCGTCACCACAGTGCCGTCACCACAGTGCCGTCACCACAGTGCCGTCACCACAGTGCCCTCACCACAGTGCCCTCACCACAGTGCCGTCACCACAGTGCCCTCACCACAGTGCCGTCACCACAGTGCCGTCACCACAGTGCCATCACCACAGTGCCGTCACCACAGTGCCGTCACCACAACGCCGTCACTACAGTGCCGTCACCACAGTGCCGTCACCACAGTGCCGTCAACACAGTGCCGTCACCACAGTGCCGTCACCACAGTGCCGTCACCACAGTGCCGTCACCACAGTGCCGTCACCACAGTGCCCTCACTACAGTGCCGTCACCACAGTGCCGTCACCACAGTGCCGTCACCACAGTGCCGTCACCACAGCGCCCTCACCACAGTGCCGTCTCCACACTGCCGTCACCACAGCGCCGTCACCACAGCGCCCTCACCACAGTGCCCTCATAACAGTGCCGTCACCACAGTGCCGTCACCACAGCGTCCTTACCACAGTGCCGTCACCACAGTGCCCTCACCACAGTGCCCTCACCACAGTGCCCTCACCACAGTGCCCTCACCACAGTGCCGTCACCACAGAGCCGTCACCACAGAGCCGTCACCACAGTGCCGTCACCACAGTGCCGTCACCACAGTGCCCTCACCACAGTGCCGTCACCATAGTGCCGTCACCACAGTGCCGTCACCACAGTGCCGTCACCACAGTGCCGTCACCACAGTGCCCTCACCACAGTGCCCTCACCACAGTGCCGTCACCACAGTGCCCTCACCACAGTGCCGTCACCACAGACCCGTCACCACAGTGCCGTCACCACAGTGCCCTCACCACAGTGCCGTCACCACAGTGCCCTCACCACAGTGCCGTCACCACAGTGCCGTCACCACAGTGCCGTCACCACAGTGCCGTCACCACAGTGCCGTCACCACAGTGCCGTCACCACAGTGCCGTCACCACAGTGCCCTCACCACAGTGCCCTCACCACAGTGCCGTCACCACAGTGCCCTCACCACAGTGCCGTCACCACAGTGCCGTCACCACAGTGCCGTCACCACAGTGCCCTCACCACAGTGCCCTCACCACAGTGCCGTCACCACAGTCCCGTCACCACAGTCCCGTCACCACAGTCCCGTCACCACAGTGCCCTCACCACAGTGCCCTCACCACAGTACCGTCACCACAGTGCCCTCACCACAGTGCCGTCACCACAGTGCCCTCACCACAGTGCCGTCACCACAGTGCCCTCACCACAGTGCCCTCACCACAGTGCCCTCACAGTGGCGTCACCACAGTGCCGTCACCACAGTGCCGTCACCACAGTGCCGTCACCACAGTGCCGTCACCACAGTGCCGTCACCACAGTGCCGTCACCACAGTGCCCTCACCACAGTGCCGTCACCACAGTGCCCTCACCACAGTGCCGTCACCACAGTGCCGTCACCACAGTGCCATCACCACAGTGCCGTCACCACAGTGCCGTCACCACAACGCCGTCACTACAGTGCCGTCACCACAGTGCCGTCACCACAGTGCCGTCAACACAGTGCCGTCACCACAGTGCCGTCACCACAGTGCCGTCACCACAGCCGTCCCACAGTCACCACAGTGCCCTCCGTCACCACAGTGCCGTCACCACAGTGCCGTCACCACAGTGCCGTCACCACAGTGCCGTCACCACAGTGCCCTCACCACAGTGCCGTCACCACAGTGCCCTCACCACAGTGCCGTCACCACAGTGCCGTCACCACAGTGCCGTCACCACAGTGCCGTCACCACAGTGCCCTCACCACAGTGCCCTCACCACAGTGCCCTCACCACAGTGCCCTCACCACAGTGCCCTCACCACAGTGCCCTCACCTCAGTGCCGTCACCACAGTGCCGTCACCACAGTGCCGTCACCACAGTGCCGTCACCACAGTGCCGTCACCACAGTGCCCTCACCACAGTGCCCTCACCACAGTGCCGTCACCACAGTGCCGTCACCACAGTGTCGTCACCACAGTGCCATCACCACAGTGCCGTCACCATAGTGCCGTCACCACAGTGCCCTCACCACAGTGCCGTCACCACAGTGCCGTCACCACAGTGCCGTCACCACAGTGCCGTCACCACAGTGCCCTCACCACAGTGCCGTCACCACAGTGCCCTCACCACAGTGCCCTCACCACAGTGCCCTCACCACAGTGCCCTCACCACAGTGCCGTCACCACAGTGCCCTCACCACAGTGCCGTGCCGTCACCACAGTGCCGTCACCACAGTGCCCTCACCACAGTCACCGTCACCACAGCGCCCTCACCACAGTTCCGTCACCACAGTGCCGTCACCACCCGTCACCACAGTGCCGTCACCACAGTGCCCTCACCACAGTTCCGTCACCACTGTGCCCTCACCACAGTGCCGTCAGCACAGTGCCGTCACCACAGTGCCGTCACCACAGTCACCACAGTGCCCTTCACTACACAGTGCCCTCACCACAGTGCCCTCACCACAGTGTGCCGTCACCACAGTGCCGTCACCACAGTGCCGTCACCACAGAGCCGTCACCACAGGGCCCTCACCACAGTGCCCTCACCACAGTGCCCTCACCACAGTGTCGTCACCACAGTGCCATCACCACAGTGCCGTCACCATAGTGCCGTCACCACAGCGCCCTCACCACAGTGCCGTCACCACAGTGCCGTCACCACAGCGCCGTCACCACAGCGCCCTCACCACAGTGCCCTCACCACAGTGCCGTCACCACAGTGCCCTCACCACAGTGCCCTCACCACAGTGCCCTCACCACAGTGCCGTCACCACAGTGCCTTCACTACAATGCTCTCACCACAGTGCCCTCACCACAGTGAACTCACCACAGTGCCCTCACCACAGTGAACTCACCACAGTGCCCTCACCACAGTGCCTTCACTACAATGCTCTCACCACAGTGCCCTCACCACAGTGAACTCACCACAGTGCCCTCACCACAGTGCCGTCACCACAGTGCCCTCACCACAGTGCCCTCACCACAGTGCCCTCACCACAGTGCCGTCACCACAGTGCCTTCACTACAATGCTCTCACCACAGTGCCCTCACCACAGTGAACTCACCACAGTGCCCTCACCACAGTGAACTCACCACAGTGCCCTCACCACAGTGAACTCACCACAGTGCCCTCACCACAGTGAACTCACCACAGTGCCCTCACCACAGTGAACTCACCACAGTGCCCTCACCACAGTGCCCTCACCACAGTGCCGTCACCACAGTGCCTTCACTACAATGCTCTCACCACAGTGCCCTCACCACAGTGAACTCACCACAGTGCCCTCACCACAGTGAACTCACCACAGTGCCCTCACCACAGTGAACTCACCACAGTGCCCTCACCACAGTGCCCTCACCACAGTGCCCTCACCACAGTGCCTTCACTACAATGCTCTCACCACAGTGCCCTCACCACAGTGAACTCACCACAGTGCCCTCACCACAGTGCCCTCACCACAGTGCCCTCACCACAGTGAACTCACCACAGTGCCCTCACTACAATGCCCTCACCACAGTGCCGTCACCACAGTTCCCTCACCACAGTGCCGTCACCACAGTGCCCTCACCACAGTGAACTCACCACAGTGCCCTCACCACAGTGCCCTCACCACAGTGAACTCACCACAGTGCCCTCACTACAGTGTTAACAAGAACTCATTTAAAATTAAGTCATTTCTAAAAAATTCACTTAGACGTTTAAAGATATAATTTTTTTAATTCATGTTAATGTAAAAATTAATAATTTTGTACCAAAAGAACCTTAGAAAACTTACCTGACCTTATTATAACAAGCACAATTTAATTTAGCCTAATCCAACTAAATATATTTTACATAAGTTTACAATAATTTAATAATAAACAAACACAATGAAATATTTTTTTAAGTTCAGAATGATTTGTGCGATATAATTGTATACAAAATTTTCCGCTTGCCTTACTCGGCAAGAAGAGCGTTGCCATTTAAGCCAAAATCGCAAGTTTTACTTATTCGCCACGACATATATACAGAGAGCAGCAGTGTATATACACCAGCATATACTGTATATACATCAGCATATACTGTATATACACCAGTGTATACAATATATATATATATATATATACATATATATATATATATATATATATATATATATATATATTTATATTTATACATATATATATATTTATACATATATATATATATATTTATATATATATATATATATATATATATATATATATATATATATATATATATATATTATACATATATATTTATACATATATATATATTTATACATAAATATATATATATATATATATATATATATATATATATATATATATATATATTATATATATGTCGTGCCGAATAGGCAGAACTTGCGATCATGGCTTAAATAGCAACGCTCATCTTGCCATATAGGAGAAGTGAAAATTTGTGTATGCAATAATTTCGCCAAAATCATTCTGAACCTAACGAAAAAAATATATTTGATTGTGTTTGTTTAGTATTAAATTATTGCAAAGGTATTTAAAATATATTTAGTTGGGTTACGCTAAAATAAATTGCGCTTGTTATAATAAGGTTAGGTAAGTTTTCTAAGTTCCTTTAGGTGCAAAATTATAAATTTTTACATCAACAACAATGAAAAAAATATATTTTGAACGTATAAGAGAAAATTTTAGAAAGGACTTAATTTTAAATGAGTTCTTGCTAATTGGCCAGTTTTACATATTCGGCACGACATATATATATATATATATATATATATATATATATATATATATATATATATATATATATATATATATTTCAACAAATCGGCCGTCTCCCACCAAGGAAGGGTGACCCAAAGAGAAAGAAAATCCCAGAAAAGAAAATACTTTCATCATTCAACACTTTCACCTCACTCACACATAATCACTGTATTTGCAGAGGTACCCAGAATACAACACTTTAGAAGTATATACGTCTAAAAATACACAATATATCTCTCCAAACTGCCAATATCCCAAACCCCTCCTTTAGAGTGCAGGCATTGTACTTCCCATTTCCAGGACTCAAGTCCGGTTATATAAAATAACCGGTTTCCCTGAATCCCTTCACTAAATATTACCCTGCTCACACTCCAACAGATCGTCAGGTCCCAAATACCATTAGTCTCCATTCACTCCTATCTAACACGCTCACGCACGCTTGCTGGAAGTCCAAACCCCTCGCCCACAACACCTCCTTTACCTCCTCCCTCCAACCTTTTCGAGGACGACCCCTACCCCACCTTCCTTCCCCTACAGATTTATACGCTCTCCATGTCATTCTACTTTGATCCATTCTCTCTAAATGACCAAACCATCTCAACAACCCCTCTTCAGCCCTCTGACTAATACTTTTATTAACTCCACACCTTCTCCTAATTTCCACACTCCGAATTTTCTGCATAATATTTACACCACACATTGCTCTTAGACAGGACATCTCCACTGCCTCCAACCGTCTCCTCGCTGCTGCATTTACAACCCAAGCTTCACACCCATATAAGAGTGTTGGTACTACTATACTTTCATACATTCCCTTCTTTGCCTCCATAGATAACATTTTTTGCCTCCACATATACCTCAATGCATCACTCACCTTTTTTCCTTCATCAATTCTATGAATAATCTCATCCTTCATAAATCCATCCGCTGACACGTCAACTCCCAAATATCTGAAAACATTCACTTCTTCCATACTCCTCCTCCCCAATTTGATATCCATTTTTTCTTTATCTAAATCATTTGATACTCTCATCACCTTACTCTTTTCTATGTTCACTTTCAACTTTCTACCTTTACACACATTCCCAAATTCGTCCACTAACCTTTGTAATTTTTCTTTAGAATCTCCCATAAGCACAGTATCATCAGCAAAAAGTAACTGTGTCACTTCCCATTTTGTATTTAATTCCCCATAATTTGATCCCACCCCTCTCCCGAACACCCTAGCATTAACACCTTTTACAACCCCATCTATAAATATATTGAACAACCATGGTGACATTACACATCTCTGTCTAAGACCTACTTTTACCGGGAAGTAGTCTCCCTCTCTTCTACACACCCTAACCTGGGCCTCACTATCCTCACAAAAACTCTTTACAGCATTTAGTAACTTACCACCTATTCCATATACTTGCAACATCTGCCACATTGCTTCCCTATCCACTCTATCATATGCCTTTTCTAAATCCATAAATGCAATAAAAACTTCCCTACCTTTATCTTAATACTGCTCACATATATGCTTCAATGCAAACACTTGATCTACACATCCCCTACCCACTCTAAAACCTCCTTGCTCATCCGCAATTCTACCTTCTGTCTTGCCTATAATTCTTTCAATTATAACCCTACCGTACACTTTTCCTGGTATACTCAGTAAACTTATTCCTCTATAATTTTTACAATCTCTTTTGTCCCCCTTCACTTTATATAAAGGGACTATACACACTCTCCGCCAATCCCTATATACCTTCCCCTCTTTCATACATTTATTAAACAAAAATACCAACCACTCCAACATTATGTCGTCCCCTGCTTTAAACATTTCTCTCATGATCCCGTCAGTTCCAGCTGCTTTACCCCCTTTCATTCTACGTAATGCCTCACGCACCTCCCCCACACTCACATCCTGCTCTTCTTCACTCCTAAAAGATGATATACCTCCCTGGCCAGTGCATGAAATTACCGCCTCCCTTTCTTCGTCGACATTTAAAAGTTCATCAAAATATTCTCGCCATCTACCCAAAACCTCCATCTCCCCATCTACTAACTCCCCTTCCGTGTTTTTAACTGACAAATCCATTTGTTCTCTAGGCTTTCTTAACTTGTTTAACTCCAATTTATTTTCATTAAAATTCCTTGACAGTACCTCTCCTACTCTATCAGCCGCTCTCCTTTTGCACTCTCTCACCACTCTCTTCACCTTTCTTTTACTCTCCATATACTCTTCTTATAACACTTCTGCTTTGTAAAAACCTCTCATAAGCTACTTTTTTCTCTTTTATCACACCCTTTACTTCATCATTCCACCAATCACTCCTCTTTCCTCCTGCACCCACCCTTCTATAACCACAAACTTCTGCCCCACATTCTAATGCTGCATTTTTAAAACTATTCCAACCCTCTTCAACCCCTCACTACTCATACCTGCACCAGCCCACCTTTCTGTCAATAGTTGCTTATATTTCACACGAACTTCCTCCTTCCTTAGTTTATACACTTTCACCTCCCTCATACTTGTTGTTGCCATTTTCCTCTTATCGCATCTACCTCTTACTCCAACTGTAGCTACAACTAGATAATGATCCGATATATCAGTTGCCCCTCTATAAACGTATACATCCTGGAGCCTACCCAACAACCATTTATCCACCAATACATAATCTAGCAAACTACTTTCATTACGTGCTATATCATACCTTGTATATTTATTTTTCCTCTTTTTCATAAAATATGTATTACTTATTACCAAACCTCTTTCTACACATAGCTCAATTAACGGCTTCCCATTTTCATTTACCCATGACACCCCAGATTTACCTACTACTCCCTCCACAACATTTTTTCCCACTTTAGCATTAAAATCCCCAACCACAAGTACTCTCACACTTGGTTCAAAACTCCCCACGCAATTACTCAACATTTCCTAAAATCTCTCTCTTCTATACTTCTCTCTTCCCCAGGTGCATAAACGCTTACTATAACCCACTTCTCACATCCAACCTTTATTTTGCTCCACATAATCCTTGAATTAATACATTTATAGTCCCTCTTTTCTTGCCATAGCTTATCCTTCAACATTATTGCTACTTCTTTAGCTCTAACTCTATTAGAAACGCCTGACCTAATCTCATTTATTCCTCTCCACTGAAACTCTCCCACCCCCTTCAGCTTTGTTTCACTTAAAGCCAGGACATCCAGCATCTTCTCATTCATAACATCTACAATCATCTCTTTCTTATTCGCACATCCACGAACATTCAGACTTCCCACTTTGACAATTTTCTTCTTTTTATTCTTTTTAGTAATTTTTACAGGAAAAGGGGTTACTAACCCATTGTTCCCGGCATTTTAGTTGACTTTCACAACACGCATGGCTTACGGAGGAAAGATTCTTATTCCACTTCCCCATGGATATAAAAGGAAAAAGTAATTAGAACAAGAACTAAGATAAAATCAAAGAAAACTCAGATGAGTGTGTATAAATAAACGTGTACATGTATGTTTAGTGTGATCTAAGTGTAAGCAGAAGTAGGAAGACGTACCTTTAATCATGCATATTTATGGGACAGACAAAAGACAAAGCAATCCTACCATCATGTAAAACAATTACAGGCTTTTGTTTTACACTCACTTGGCAGAACGGTAGTACCTCCCTGGGTGGTTGCTGTCTACCAACCAACTACCTACATTATATATATATATAATATATATATATATATATATATATATATATATATATATATATATATATATATATATATATATATATATATATATGTCGTGCCGAATATGTAAAACTGGTCAATTAGCAAGAACTCATTTAAAATTAAGACCTTTCTAAAATTTTCTCTTATACGTTTAAAGATATATTTTTTTCATTAATGTTGATGTACAAATTTATAATTTTGCACCAAAATATATATATATATATATATATATATATATATATATATATATATATATATATATATATATATATATATATATATATATATATATATATATATATATATATTATATATACATACGCCATACGCTGGCATGGCAAGACGTGTGGCGGGCTAGCTGCGGGATTTTCAATTATAAGTCCGGATCAACGAGGCTGACCAGGTTAAGACTCAACAGGACTTATTGTGAATACTCTGGGAAGATTCCAGTGAAGCGAGAAGACATTTCAAAGCACCGTTTCAAGGTAAATTGTGGAAATGTTGTGCAGTTTGTGAATGTTGGTGAGTGGTGGTGGTAGTGAGGAAGACGGCCAGTGGAGGTGTGGGGGAGTACAAGGCCTACACTGTTTATGAGTACCGGCCAAGATTATCGTACATACAAACCTCGAAAAGCTCTTATAAAAACATGTATATCCAGCACCATGCACCATGCTTCCAGTTAACGTGGAAATGATTGTGTCGATGCATGGACTTTTTAAAGGCTTATGTTATGGAAAAACAATGTGAAATTAATGTTAACGAGGGAGTGACCAGTCAGTGCATCCACCCCCACGTCACGGGGGTGGGTGGAAGAGGTGGGATGTGTAACTAGATGGTGAGTGAACACATTGGTTCAGCAGTGCCCATACCCACATTGTTCATAGTGTACATGGGAAACAAATAAAGTTATGTGTATTGTAAGACAGTGTGAACAATATATAGTGTGCAAGTCCATGTGTATTGTACTCCCCGGGATAACCCCACTCAACCTGCGCCTCCCCCACCTAATTCCCAAGGGAAGTTTTCCCCTTCCCCTCCCGGCCCCTCAAACTCCACCAGGCCACCACGGTCAAGTTCACTACCTTCCACGCACCATACCCACCCAGCATGTCATATTCCACTCCTATTGTCTAGTCTAGCAGATGGATGCCAACCAGGAGGAAGCAAGCAGCCAGGGAAATGGCACGGCTGGCAATACTAGGAGAGGCAAGTGTCGGTCATGCTTACAGCTTCGTTGTCTCAACTCTAATGGTTTCCTCCGCAAACACGGTAGTTGCCCTGGTTCAGGATGTCCTCCTGTGGAAAGTGATGATCCAGAGCCACCTCAGGCACCTGAACCCACTCCAACAGATTTTATCTCATCAGACAATCTCTTGGAAGCAATCAAAGCAACAGGTACGAGGACACTCACACATATTCCCAAAGCAGCCCGTCCACACGCAGCTGGGAAACTTACAGACCTCCTGAAAAAAGTAAACGATGGTTCCACTATCTTAAATGCTCCACCAACCATCAAGGCATGGCACAACTTGCTACTTTTTGGCAATGTCTGCTTAGCTGTGCCGGAAAGAAGGGGAAAGAGGCTAGCCTCAATGATAATTAAATCCTTAAGAGATTTTCCTAGAGTTGATAACCTCATTCACCTTCCCCGTCAACACAAAAAAGGGAGAGGCAGAACCCCCACTCACTCTACTGACAGTGAAAAAGTCAGAGTCCAGGTGAGCAAGAAAATTGAAGAGGGCAACACAGTGGGGGCAATCAGAATTATTACCAGTGAAGATACAGTTGCTCCCAGGGATGCTGACACGGCTGAAGCACTTAGAGGAAAGCACCCTGCCAGGGAAACCAGTGGCACCAACAGTTCCAACACCTCTGTCCCCACTATGGAACCATTGATTGTGGAAGACTCAGACATTTACAAAGCAATAATGTCGTTCCCATCTGGCTCTGCTGGGGGTTACACTGGAATAAGGCCACAGCATTTAAAGGAAATGGTTAATCCAGTTATTGGGGAAATTGCAGAGACACTGCTTTCAGAGATCACAAGGTTCGTCAACAATTCCTTGGCTGGTCTGATTCCTGATGAAATTAGACCTTTCTTTTTTGGTGCAACACTTTGTGCACTTAAAAAGAAGGATGGAGGAATTCGGCCAATTGCAGTAGGCAACACGTTACGCCGCCTCGTATCCAAAGCTGCTGTCCGAAGTATTCGTGCACAGGCAGCCATGATGCTTCAACCAAACCAGCTTGGCTTTGGGGTCTCTCAAGGAAGTGAAGCAGCGGTTCATGCAACAAGGGCATATATCAACAACCTGCCTGAGGACAATGCAGTGGTAAAATTAGATTTCAAGAATGCGTTCAATCTCCTGAAAAGAGACGTGGTATTAGCAGCAGTACAAGAACATTTCCCTGGTCTCTTCCCTTTTGTTTCAGCTGGGTATAGCAAGGAATCAATGCTTCTCTTTGGAGAGCATGAAATCACATCATCGGAGGGTGTCCAACAAGGAGATCCTCTTGCACCATTTCTCTTCTGTATTGCAGTTAGGGAAATCACAGTCAGACTGACCAGCGAGCTAAACATCTGGTTCCTAGATGATGGCACACTAGCAGGTACAAAGGAGTCCCTCCTACATGACCTTACACAGGTAATGACACGGGGACAGGAAATGGGTCTCATCCTGAATCCATCCAAATGTGAAATCATCTCAGTCAGTCAACAAGTGATAAATGCAGTGAGATCAAAACTACCAGGAGCAGCAGTCATTGCCCCCACAAATAGTGTCTTGCTAGGAGCACCTCTGGGAAGCAATGCCATTGACACAATTCTCAGGAAGAAATTGGAAGAGTTAAGGAGAATGGAACAACGAATAGGCAATCTGGACACCCACGATGCCTTGTACCTTCTCACAAAGTGCTTGAGTCTGCCCAGGTTGACATATTTCCTAAGATGTGCACCTTCATATGATAACCCTATACTGCACGAATATGACAGTATTCTGAGGCAGATTTTTACGAAAGTACTTAACCTTACTCTAGAAGACGGGCAGTGGAACCAAGCTACACTTCCAGTCAGACTAGGAGGCATTGGTGTCCGCAAGTCATCACAGATTGCGTTACCTGCTTTTCTGTCCTCGTGTATTGCATCCAGAGAGCTTGTAGCAGCGATTCTCCCTGAACATCTTAGGGACAAGATTGGAGCCCAGGACCAAAAATTCATTGACGGAGCAATGATCTGGGATAATCTAACGGGCTCAGAAACCAGACCTGCTCCCCCCAACAACTACAAACAATCGCACTGGGATGGTCCAATAGTGGAAAATATAGCCTCAACGATGCTTCAGAGTGTGTCAGGGAAGGATAGAGCCCGCCTGCTGGCAGTGAGAGCCCCTCATGCTGGGGACTTTCTGTTGGCTGTTCCCAACTCCAGCCTTGGCACACGCCTCGACCCACAGACCATCCGCATCGGTGTTGCCCTTCGACTTGCCGCCCCTATTCTCGCCGAACACAGGTGTATTTGTGGCAGTGAAGCAGCAGACCGATTCGGGTACCATGGTCTTGTGTGCCGTAAATCCGAGGGAAAGATTGCAAGACATGAGGAGGTTAATAACATTATCAAGAGGAGCCTCACAACAGCTGGATGCCCAGCAGTAAGGGAGCCACCCCAACTATGCAGATCTGATGGCAGCCAGAAGCGTCCAGATGGTATCACCCTTCAAGCCTGGACAGATGGGAAGCAGGTGGTGTGGGACTATACATGTGCATCTACCTTGGCTGATACCTATCTCCAATACACCAGGGAGGAAGGAGGGGCAGCTGCCAGCTTTAGGGAGTCCCAAAAGTCTAGAAAATATGGAGAACTTGCCCATCATTATATGTTTGTTCCCATAGGCTCAGAGACCCTTGGCTCATGGGGAAAGAGTGCATCTAATTTCCTTAAGGAGCTGGGAAAAAGACTCATCAGGGTAACTAGGGATCCCAGGGCAGCTAGTTTTCTGTTCCAGCGGCTCAGTGCGGCTGTTCAAAGGGGTAATGCATGCTGCATTTTGGGCACACGCCCCAGCTCTGAGGAGCTGGATGAGATTTTCGCCTTATAATCGGTGATACACACGTAACAACATGTACCGTATATGCCACCTTTATATCAACAATGTATCTCTTAAATCTTCTGTGCCATATTATGTAATAAAATATTCCTATTGGTAAAAAAAAAAAAAAAAATAGTTAAAAAGATGGGGTGGTAGGGGAAGTGGAATATTCAAATGGCTTCAGGAAGAAATCCAAATATTCTTCCTTGAAGCCTTTTTATCCACTTCTCCGAGGCTATGGGTCCCACAATTTACACCAGAGGTGGACCCCAATAAAAAAATATATATATATATATATATATATATATATATATATATATATATATATATATATATATATATATATATATATATATATATATATGCAAACATTGTCAGTCATGATTTATGAGTGATGACAGTATTCTCACCCACACAAAGGCTGAGAGTTGGCTAACAAGCGGTTCGTGGTAGTTTCAGACGATTCCCGTATTCTAATTGGCCGGCCACATCAGTCTAGGCTTCTAATTGTCCCAGAAGGTGCGTGGATGGGGACTCCACTAGCGTAGAACAGCACCACCTGACAAAAAAAAAGTCATGTATCTTCCAGTTAGTTCCTGGCATTTCTCGTATCTTCCAGTTAGTTCCTGGCGTTCCTCGTATCTTCCAGTTAGTTCCTGGCGTTCCTCCGCCATTGTTGGTTGCTTGTCACCTCTGTAATTTGTCACTTCAGAGGAAATTACCGAGAGTGAGTGTTGAGACTTTGCAGAAGATGCAATTTAGCATCCTCTACATAATAATGTACATGTAAGTTATGGACAAACGTTATGAAGCATATGCTACGTGTCAGTGAACGCGCATTGCAAAATATACGTTCGTTATAACATACTCTATATGATATTCGTTGTGAAATATGCTTTAGAAAACGTACTTTAGAAAACCTGCGTTTACGCCGTTTTGTTAGAAGGTGTACGTTTAAAACCCTCTGCAGATAACCTATTAAACACACATGTTGTTAATCATGTGTGTGTGTGTGGCCCTGTGAATGCGCTGACGTCGCTGCTGACATCGCCTTCAACATCGCCTCTGACGTCGCCTTTGACGTCGCTGCCTGGGAGTGAAGGTAAGGGAACATTCATTGCGTGTAGTGTGAGCTGACAAACTGTCCTCCACAACAAGGTCAGTCGACAATTTCAGCGACCAGCGTCGAATATGTTACCTTGACAGTAATATAAAAAAGTAACCAAGTGACTGTGTGTTGCAGTGTGTGGTATAAGCTCTGCTGGGTGGGTTCCTGTGTTCTGTTGGACCTCCAAAGGTTCTTCTCACCTGTGTGCCACTGTACAATGCTATAGTTGCCTAACTTAAGAAATCTTAGTAACACGATTGTAACTGAACCAGGGAACGGGTGGGTGTTTGAACCTATCAGTTGAATTCCTGTCCTTTCCGTAGATTACAACTGCTTAAAATGTTCTTACACAAGACCATCTTAACTAAACTTAACCTAGTCAAATTTTCTTTTAAATAACCGAACCAAGCCAGATCTTACTTAAACTTGTCAAAATTAGCTAACTTTGAACTAGACGTAACTGGAGAATGTGTTTGTGTGTGTGGGGGGGGGGGATTCTGGGTTCCTGGCCCTGCCTCTCCACTGACCGCTACTAGATTCATTCTTATATCATACCTATTCTTAAAACTATGTATGGATCCCGCCGCCTCCACTGCCTAGCTGATTCCACTTCCTGACAATACACAAATAACTCGCACATAAAAGAGAGAAACTTAGGACAACGTTTCGGTCCTGACAACTCTGAGGCTAAAAAAAAAATGCGTTTCTTATCTCTGTAACTCATCTGTGTTTTTAACTTCCAGCAGTGCACCTGATACCCGCCTCTCAAACAGGCGCGCCCTACCCGCTCTGTCAGTTCCTCTCAGTATCTTGTATGTCGTAATCATGTCGCCTTTGAATGCTAGCGCACTCAGCTCACACAATCAGATCGGGGTTCGATCCCCGGTACGGGTGACAACATTAGGACGTGTTTCCTTAAGACACCTGTTGTCCATGTTCACCTATCAGTAAAATGGGTACCTGAGTGTTATTCAAAATTCTCTACATAACAAAAGGCTTTCTATATAGAAGTATGTCAGTTTACTCCAAGATGGACCTAATATATGCCGTTTATGGCGTCGTGGAAGTTACCCTTAACATTGCCTGCCTTGACTTTGCTCCGGCGGTGATTTGGCTGGCGTGTGCTTCAGGAGAAAGGCTTGAAACTATACTCGCCAAGAATTCCTTCTCTTTCAGAAAGGTTTGCAGAATTTGACCTTCCCGAGACTTCCCAGTTTCCGGCCATCTCCGTATTTTCACAACCCTCCACTTGTTGGGGTTAAACTCTAACAGTCACTTTTCAGACCAATTCTACAGCTTGTCCTGATTCATTTGCAGTTCTTCCTGATCTACTCTTGTTTTCTATTTGCCTCGTCAGGCTCACGTTTGCAGACAGATACACCTTTGACAAGATTTCCTCTCAGTTTATTCACTGGAAAAAGTGTACTGGTCCAAGTACTTGACCTGTGTGTGTGTATTTGCCTCTTTCTCACCTATTAATGGTTACACGGGTCTATCTATAGCTCCTGGCCCCAATTCTTTGCTAGTTGCTACTAGGTCCACTCTCTCCTTGCTTGAAGAGCCTTATCATACCTCATCTTCAAGCTGTGTGTGCGTGTGTGTAAACTAAGCAGTGAGAACAAGGAGTCACTATTATCCTGGTGCTGTCATGGACGTGTAGTAGTTATTGGTTTATGGTGATGAGAGTTGATAAGAATAAGAGTTACCACGAGGTGTGAGTGGTCTCCATTGCTTTATGCAAGTGGCATGAGATATAGACGGGGTTGGGTCTGTCTACAGCTTCACGATACCCGATGACTGAGGATTAATTGTCTGTGTGTAGAACTGGGTACGAATGGCCCCTTAATGCAGCGAGAGAGAAAGCACTGTAACCAGCGGGTTAAATGATGAAGCATTACCCAATTTGTTTGCATGTATTATGCATATGCTGACTTAAAACTAATGTTCAGCGAGAGGTTCACCTCAGCGCAGACGAAGGTCCGTCGCCTCTCAGCATTATGTTCTTCAGAATTAAGAAAATACACCTTATTTTCTGTCGTCTTAATTGGGTGTTGAGACATGCGACTCGTGGGATAAGTGCCCCTGCAGATTCCTGGGAGAGATGGGCAAAGAAGTCATTAGGAAATCTATGGCTTCCAGAGTAGGTAGTTTGTTGTCGCAGAATCTGTGTTGCGGTTCAGAGAGGCGATGCCTGTTATCTTCCTGGTGTTCACACCAAGTCTGTGGAGGTGCATGTGCATGTATGTTTGTACATGAAACCTTCGAACCAACAGTATCACGAGAATAACTCACATTCTACACACACACACACACACACACACACACACACGATAAAGCTCTTGGAGCAAGGAGAGAGCGGACCTAGTAACGATCAGCGAAGAGGTGGGACCAGGAGCTGTGAATCGACCCCTGCAACCACAATTAGGCGAGTACAGACACACACACACACGCACGTGAACCCCAACGAACATAATACAAAAACACATTATCCCAATTGTTCACTCGTAAATTACTAAAAATATATCTCACACACATAAGCGGCAACGCTGTGAACAGTATTTTATATTTTACAACGCACTTAACCAAATATTATAACATTTAAGACAATTATATTTCGATAGCGTTAAAATCACGATTTTAAATAAAAGTATTCGTGTTTAAGCTTCATGCCTGCGTGAGTTGTTGCTTTAATCCGTGAAGCTCACCCAGGTATGCAAAGCCGACTCCTTCAAGCAGAAAGATCGCCCCGCCGTTTTCCCTTACCATGACCGATTCGTGGACTATAAAGCTTGATATTATCTGTAGTGTTGCATTAGGGGTAAGCTTCCTCCTAAATTTCAGAGAAGAAGAGACTTACTCTGGATCAGTGCCAGTAATTACACTCGGCATCATAGCCAGTGTTAGGAGAGGCAGTCCCATATCTCACCATCATACTGTTCCTGACTCACTCAAGCAGGAGCCACAAGTGCTGTGGATCCCATGAATATACCTGACATGCTACCTCGAAATCTCTCTGCCTGTGTCTCGATCTCCGTCTGTGGGTTAATCACTTGATTTCCACGAGAGGTTTACTTCAGGAGCACTTGGGTGTCCGTTCATGAAGTAATCACAAAGTGGCTATGGTACACTTAGCTTCCACTCTGAGAGTCTTGCTAGTGGAGCAGCTTGTTCCTACACACTGCTCCACACACTTTTTTACACTTCAAGTGCATTCTTTCCGGTGTTCTACTAAATTAATTTAAGTACTATGTACTGCAAGAGACTCATTAACAAGGTGACGTAACTGACTCACGAAATCGTAATGACACGATTGCAAACAAACCATACCCCGGCCGGGATTGAACCCGCGGTCAGAGAGTTTGGGATGGTTTGGTAAGGTGACGTAAAATTGAAGAATCAGTCAAATTAAAAACTAATGTTAAGTCTTCTCAAAAAAAAAAAAAAATAGTCGTAAGTGATGGTAATGCGTCAGTGTTTACCAAGTTTCATTTTACCAAGTCATTATATATATATAATTGTATTTCAGGTTTAACAATGGCATTGATGATTTTTCCCTTTCGTTTTTTTTTTTTCCAATTTTTAATAACACAAAACATATTACAGAAAATAATTCTTTGATAACGCAAGTGAAGCTTCAATGCAATAACGCCATACAACTCATTGCTAACGTAACTAACGTTATTTTTCATCTATATTTCTGGAGGGGGGCAGATAAGATGCTTATAGAGATTTATTTTACCATCCCATGAAAAAAAAAAATCCCGAAAAGCTTGGGTACCAACAAAAAATATTAACCACCATTTTCACGTGAACAGCTGAAAGTTATGGAGAAGTTATCGTCCAGGTGTTATCATGTTATGATATTCATTTTTGTCCTTTTATTTTCAACCATATTAAGTTTATTATATTTTATAGCCATATATGTAATGTTTGTGTCTCTGGGTATTTGTCTTACACGTAGGTGGTCTTACTCCACCTGGCTTTACACGTAGGTGGTCTTACTCCACCTGGCTTTACACGTAGGTGGTCTTACTCCACCTGGCTTTACACGTAGGTGGTCTTACTCCACCTGGCTTTACACGTAGGTGGTCTTACTCCACCTGGCTTTACACGTAGGTGGTCTTACTCTACCTGGCTTTACACGTAGGTGGTCTTACTCCACCTGGCTTTACACGTAGGTGGTCTTACTCCACCTGGCTTTACACGTAGGTGGTCTTACTCTACCTGGCTTTACACGTAGGTGGTCTTACTCCACCTGGCTTTACACGTAGGTGGTCTTACTCCACCTGGCTTTACACGTAGGTGGTCTTACTCCACCTGGCTTTACACGTAGGTGGTCTTACTCTACCTGGCTTTACACGTAGGTGGTCTTACTCCACCTGGCTTTACACGTAGGTGGTCTTACTCCACCTGGCTTTACACGTAGGTGGTCTTACTCTACCTGGCTTTACACGTAGGTGGTCTTACTCCACCTGGCTTTACACGTAGGTGGTCTTACTCCACCTGGCTTTACACGTAGGTGGTCTTACTCCACCTGGCTTTACACGTAGGTGGTCTTACTCCACCTGGCTTTACACGTAGGTGGTCTTACTCCACCTGGCTTTACACGTAGGTGGTCTTACTCCACCTGGCTTTACACGTAGGTGGTCTTACTCTACCTGGCTTTACACGTAGGTGGTCTTACTCCACCTGGCTTTACACGTAGGTGGTCTTACTCCACCTGGCTTTACACGTAGGTGGTCTTACTCTACCTGGCTTTACACGTAGGTGGTCTTACTCCACCTGGCTTTACACGTAGGTGGTCTTACTCCACCTGGCTTTACACGTAGGTGGTCTTACTCCACCTGGCTTTACACGTAGGTGGTCTTACTCCACCTGGCTTTACACGTAGGTGGTCTTACTCCACCTGGCTTTACACGTAGGTAGTCTTACTCCACCTGGCTTTACACGTAGGTGGTCTTACTCCACCTGGCTTTACACGTAGGTGGTCTTACTCTACCTGGCTTTACACGTAGGTGGTCTTACTCCACCTGGCTTTACACGTAGGTGGTCTTACTCCGCCTGGCTTTACACGTAGGTGGTCTTACTCCGCCTGGCTTTACACGTAGGTGGTCTTACTCCACCTGGCTTTACACGTAGGTGGTCTTACTCCACCTGGCTTTACACGTAGGTGGTCTTACTCCACCTGGCTTTACACGTAGGTGGTCTTACTCCACCTGGCTTTACACGTAGGTGGTCTTACTCCACCTGGCTTTACACGTAGGTGGTCTTACTCCACCTGGCTTTACACGTAGGTGGTCTTACTCCGCCTGGCTTTACACGTAGGTGGTCTTACTCCGCCTGGCTTTACACGTAGGTGGTCTTACTCCGCCTGGCTTTACACGTAGGTGGTCTTACTCCGCCTGGCTTTACACGTAGGTGGTCTTACTCCACCTGGCTTTACACGTAGGTGGTCTTACTCCACCTGGCTTTACACGTAGGTGGTCTTACTCCACCTGGCTTTACACGTAGGTGGTCTTACTCCACCTGGCTTTACACGTAGGTGGTCTTACTCCACCTGGCTTTAAAGTGGAACTCCACTTAGTCATTAAGGTGCAAATCAATGGAACGTTTCGCCTACACAGTAGGCTTCTTCAGTCACATACAGAGGCAGCAGGTGTAGTGGCGAGGTACAGATGTGTCCATCAAGCTGAGCGAAACGTTTCAGCAGTAAATATAACCCAACTGTTGAACACGTCTTGCTCGTCAACCTGTCCGTATTTTCTTCTATTTTCAGCATAAATACACATCTCACTGTGTATATACACCCTCAACATACACAATGACCATATACGCTATACTGGATATACTCTCACTGTGTGTACATTACACACCGTTATAACCACCACTGTTTATGTATTGTACAAAGACACACATTACTGTGTATACTGTAGACACATCCATCTATCGGTGTATGTAACAGATCTACACGTTTCTGTTTAGTAGTTTGTTAATGGTAGACACATGTTATGAAGTGATAATCGTAATACTGTGGAGACAAAAGACTTACAGCCACGTAATGGTTGCCTTAGCAGTGAGAGGTGATGGTGATAGCGATGGGTAGTGAGAGGGGGGGATAGTGGTTGTGGTGGGGGTGGAGGAGAGGGGGGAGGGTACTTTCACCATTTGGTGTAATTCAAGGTTGTAAGTCGTGTCATCTTTTCCCCAAGTCTGTCTGTCCACCTCTTTCGTTTGCTTCTCCGTTTTTTTTCTCTTTACCTGTGCCGCTTCTCCTCCTCTTAACTCTCATCCCTCTCTATTTCCTTTCCTAATTGTTCTTTCTGCACCGTGGTTTCTCATTGTTATTCGTTCTCTACCTCTGCTGTCAATACCTCCTGGCACCTGGTCACACATTCAGCTGTTGGGACTTGCCAGACACGCCACATTTTACAATGAATTTATACACCTACAGGGACCCAGGAATTATGCTTACTCACCTATGTGGAAAAAAAAAAATTGCAGTCGTACATACGCCCAGGTGTTTACCACACCATTGATCAGTCACAGAACGAGTTTCATTTGCAATTGACATGTATTTTCCTCTTTCTATTCCCTCCTTCTCCTCCCTCCTCCTCTTCTTCCTTCTTCTCCACCCTATCGCCATCTAATTTAAAACAGAGTATGTAGAAAAAAACGGATTGGAAAAATCCATATAGAAAGTCACTACTACGGTGGGACAGTATGAAGTATCGTCACAATGTCTTTGACACTGCTACTCAGAGATCTGGCCACTCGTTATGAGTCAAGTTTTGATCCTTCTCGCTGGCAGAGGGGGAAGTAGGTGCAGGGAAGGTTCATTCTTACACACGGTGTGTAGGAGGAAGCAGGTGCAGGGAGGGTTCCTAACTACACAGTGTGTAAAAGGTAGCAGGTGCAGGGAGGGGGGGGTTCATAACTACACATGGTGTGTAGGAGGAAGCAGGTGCAAGGAGGGTTCATTCTTACACACGGTGTGTAGGAGGAAGCAGGTGCAAGGAGGGTTCATTCTTACACACGGTGTGTAGGAGGAAGCAGGTGCAGGGAGGGTTCATTCTTACACACGGTGTGTAGGAGGAAGCAGGTGCAGGGAGGGTTCATTCTTACACACGGTGTGTAGGAGGAAGCAGGTGCAGGGAGGGTTCATTCTTACACACGGTGTGTAGGAGGAAGCAGGTGCAGGGAGGGTTCGGCTGCACATGGTTTGTGATTGGCTGTATCCAGACCAAATTGTTTAGTTCTTCCAGCTGCTACTGCTGTTGCTGCTGTTGATGTTGCTGTTGCTGCTTTCTCTACTGGTACTGCTGATGCTGTGGGTAATACCATTGTTCCTGCTGTCTGTGTTGGTATTACTGCTGTGGGTAATATCGTTGTTGCTGTCGTCTTCGCTGGTATTACTGATGCTGCTGGTAATATCAATGTTTCTGCTGTGATTATCTGAATAATACTGTGGCGACAAATGGCGCAAAAAAAGACGTGTGAAAAAAACCATACCACGGGTGGGGATAGAACCCGCGATCAGAGACTCTCTGACCGCGGGTTCTACCCCCGCCCGTGGTATGGTTTGTTTGCAATCGAGTCATTACGATTTCGTGAGTCAAAAGACGTGTGGAAAAGATAACTGCAGAGTGATACCTCACCGGAACGTTTCGCCCATGGAAGAACCTTCAGAATAAAAAAAAAATAGCTTCACAGGTTAAATTTCTATTAGAATTCAATGTAGTTAATTTTTCTCTTATATTTGTTACTGTTGAGTATGTTGATGACTTTTTGATGTTTCTAGAAATGTAGTGATGTATCGGGTTATCGTATTGATGTCTGCTATTGTAATGATACGGCTGGTGTTGAGCTCTAGTGTTCCAGGTGTTGTATTTATTCTAGTATTCTGTATTTCTTTCCAGTGTTTCCATGACATTTTAATATATCGTTTTTCTGGAAATTGTCGTTGACAGCATTGTATTAATTTGACAGGAATTGTATTGATATTGCTTCTAATATAGTATTTGTGGAATTGTATTTTTATTATATATTTGTATCTAGTGTTGCATAGATTTGTATAGTATTTATCACGGTGTTTATCATATTTCCAGGGTGGGAGATGATTTATTTTGGCACACTTGCACCAGTCCCATCTTTTGGAATTAAAATAATCCTGAACATAATTCAGTGGGTACTTCTAGCATATGGTCAGTCGTAATGCATGTCCTCAGCACCAGGCGGGTCGAGGAATGGAGATGGTGGTTTGTTAGTCAAACTACGCCGCTCTAACAAAGCTACCACGACCTAGCCTCGGAGGGACGGGGAAGAACTATTAGTTAATGTGAGATTCCTGTAACATAGCCGAAATTTATAACAGTTTACGTATCGCTAACGGCAGATAAGTGCATTATAAACGGAAGTGGTAACGTCTAGTAGCTGGAAGATGCACTGCCGCTGTTAAATCCATCCTGGAACTCTACGATATGTTATGTACAGCGCTGCTATGTTGTTAATGGTCTACAACGTTCACGTGCTTCACAGATCTAAGGAGATACTGTGCCTACCTTGTCTCCGGAAGGCAGAGCTATTCAATCGTCATTACTATCAATACATACAGTTTGCTTAGGGTTTCACTCCACTCTTCCCACCTTCCCAAGTCCTCACTTAAGTGTAGATAAATAAGACACGTGCAATAGTTGGGTATCTTCGTCAACAATGAAGATACTAAATTGTTGCAAATGTGTCTTACTCGTCTTTCTGTCGGTAATATATACAAGTTATTAGTAGTTATTATTATTACTTATTACTAGTAGTAGTAGTATTTAGTAGTAATGGTGGTTATTATTATTATTTATTATTATTACTGATCCTCGCTCAGTAATATGACACGACAAACAGCATTTCCTGGTTAAAATTAATTCTTGTGATAAGGTGACAGTCTACTGCCTCAATGCGTAGACGAAATCTTTTTCACGAAAACTCCTCCCAACACCGGTCACTCGAACGAGAAAGAAATCAAATTTTGTATTCCCTTGAATGTTCTGACGAAGTAGACACACGTGCAACATGTGGGAGTATGTTTATTTGTGGACGTATCCCCAGCCAGTGGCTTCATCAATATAGATTCACTCCTGAATATTTAATTTATTTTCTATAATTTATTCATTCATGGTTACTGACGCACTACCACCATCAACTACCACTACCATCGTCAACCAATACTATTACCACCACCATCGTCAACCAATACTATTACCACTACCATCGTCAACCAATACTATTACCACCACCATCGTCAACCAATAGTATTTCCATCACCATCGTCAACCAATACTATTACCACCACCATCGTCAACCAATACTATTTCCACCACCATCGTCAACCAATACTATTACCACCACCATCGTCAACCAATACTATTTCCACCACC
>NC_091304.1:47995792-47998292 GCF_038502225.1 Cherax quadricarinatus
AATATGTAAAACTGGTCAATTAGCAAGAACTCATTTAAAATTAAGTCCTTTCTGAAGTTTTCTCTTATACGTTTAAAGATATATTTTTTTCATCAATGTTAATGTAAAAATTTATAATTTTGGACCAAAAGAATCTTAGAAAACTTACCTAACCTTATTATGACAAGTGTAATTTATTTTAGCCTAACCCAACTAAATATATTTTAAATACGTTTACAATAATTTAGTACTAAACAAACACAATCAAATATATTATTTTCGTTAGGTTCAGAATGATTTTGGCGAATTTATTGCATACACAAATTTTCACATGTCCTATATGGCAAGATGAGCGTTGCTATTTAAGCCAAGATCCAAAATTCTGCCTATTCGGCACGATTATATATATATATATATATATATATATATATATATATATATATATATATATATATATATATATATATATATATATATATATATATGCAATAAGATCACAGTAAACAGGTGATTTCAGTAAAAAAAAACTTTTGATAAAGAATTCCCCCCAAAATGCTGATGGATGTGTCTATAAGATTCCTTGTAAAATTTGCGATAAAGTTTATTACGGTCAAATTGGTAAAAATCTCGAACTAAGATTAAAACAACATAAATATAGCATTAGAACTGGACAAGATTCCAATGCTCTATTTATTCTTGTAAGAGATTTTAACCATCCAATTGATTTTCAAAAAGTTGAGAAAGTAGTATCAAGCAAGTCCATGGTCGACAGGAATATAATTGAATCTTGTTTCATAAAAAGCAGTTTTGACAATAATATGAATATTTCCTTTGGTTTATATAAATTAGATCCATTTATAATTAATAGAATTTGGGAAGAATTTAATAATACACTGGACAAATAATAATTTTTAAATTTTCTTGGGTAGAATAGTTTGTGGGTGAGTTGTGCAAAGGACCTGTCCAGTTGGGTCGGCGCGCGTCAGGTGTTTAACCGTTGTGGGATCTGATAGTGAGGTGTTGGCCAGACCCCTTATATAGCTTCCTTGGATGCTTTACTTTCATAGTTCCTTGATAATGTGAGTAGTCACGAAAGCGCTTGGAATTTCTCTATTCTTTCAGAGTGGTTGTTTTGCATATATATATATATATATATATATATATTTATATATATATATATATATATATATATATATATATATATATATATATATATATATATATATATATATAGATAATAAAACTTGCGATTTTGGCTTAAATAGCTTAGAGGGAAGGTTGATAGGAGAGGGAGATTAGGATATAGGGAAGGACGTTAGTAAGGAAGTACATGTTTCTGTATTTAATAAATATAATTGGTACATTAGCAGTATGCTGAGTCATCTTGTGTCTACCCAACACACTGCGCAGGTGTCACCCTACGTCCACCCAACACTGCGCAGGTGTCATCAAACACATACTTTAAAATGGAACACTAATGTTTGGATAACTGCGTTGGAATTAGCTTCTGGAGTTGTGTACATGTGTGTGTGTGTGTGTGTGTATGTGTGTGTGTGTGTGTGTGTGTGTGTGTGTGTGTGTGTGTGTGTGTGTGTGTGTGTGTGTGTGTGTGTGTGTGTAGGGGAGGTGAGGTTGAGCTGAAGTTCTTGTACTACTTATGGCTGGTGTAGTTTACTGTAACACAGTCATACCCACTTGTGAAATCATGTATGATGGTCTCTGTCTCTAATACTTGCCTCACTCTTCCCAAATGTTGCAGTTGTTCGCTACTCTCGCACTGAAGTCAAACTTTCTGATGTTACCTGTGCCTAATTTCTCGAACTTCCAATTCTGTATTCTTGATTTAGACCCTCTCATATTAAATTTTATATTAAGGGAGGGTGAGCTTTCCAAGCCATTCCTCAGTGTCATTCCTCACAGCTCGTCATTCCTCACAGCTCGTGTCATTCCTCACAGCTCGTGTCATTCCTCATAGCTCGTATTCTGCTCTGAAGCTGTTCATGAGGAAATGGTAGAGTAAATTATCAAGGACTTTTGAAGCTCTCAGTGTTGAAGTTGCATACCTGAGTACAGGTTTACGTGCCTTGTGTACCGAGTGCTGAGTGATTCCTTGCTCAGGGTCCTGAAAGCCCTTCTTACATTTGACAAGCTTGCATATCATGTCGATGTTATCCTGTTTGCGTAGCTTTGGAAATGGATTCTGAGAAATGTTTACCCCATGTCTTTTTTTTCCTTCTCCTGTAGCTGTTTGTCTTGTAAATGACACACTGTCTCTTGCCTTCTTTTCGGACACCCATCTTCATTACTTCGCGCTTGTTAGCGCTGAACTTGCTAGATTATTCTTGCAAGTTTTCTCAGGTGATCGTTCATTCGCTTACTCGTTAGCTTCGTGTCGTATGTAAACATCCCCCGTGGTAGTATATTACCATATATCAGGGGCGCACATGTTTTTATTCTCAGTGTATATGCGTCGAGTGTTTTCCGAAATCCTCGTTTCAGGTATTAAACTATGACAGACTGA